>NC_133500.1:10440772-10524898 GCF_025370935.1 Choristoneura fumiferana
TTCCGTATAAAATACGAAAAATATTACTTAATTTTTTCGTAATGGCTATGGAACCCTATTTGGGCGTGTCCGACACGTGTCCGGTTTTTTTTTATGTGATAGCAAACAAACGAGAACGGTTCACCTGATGGTAAGTGATTACCGTCGCCTATAGACATACACAGCACCATCGGGACTGCAGATGCGTTGCCGGAGTTGCAAGAAATGGTAAAACTGGTTTTTTGAAAGTAGCCATATCGTAATGAGTTGGAAAAACCTCAATGTTTCTTAACACTGGTATTAAAATTTACCTTATCAATTATTGCTAACAAATTTCGTGGATCGATACGAAATGGCGCATTCTTCGTTCTATTTTAGCGCCCATCTTGGTGTCGTTGACCCGGCGCGGGCGCCGATACGCGGGCCAGTTAGTTCTATGGTTTTTTATGCACTATGGTATTCTGATTAACTTTATCCGAACATTCACTTAGCTGACTCTACCAACCTATTATTATTATCTATTTACTATTATTAGTACCTATTATTTAAAAAATAATCCTCATCACCATCATATCGATGGTGGAAGTCTCAATTGGCGTAAGGGACAAAATTACCGAAAATCACTTTTAAACATAGAAAATTAGAGTTTTTTTTCTCTGTCGATTGGTAGTATTTTCAAGTTACGATACGGCCCTTACTTTTGCTGTTATCAACATTTATTATTTTAAAATAAAATACTTAAGGGACATGATATAAAATATTTGAGCTGAAAAATGGCGTAAATGTATTATTTTTTTAAATATTTGGGTCGTAAGGGGCTGTGGCAGTCTCATATGTCCTTTACGACTCGGCTCATGTCGTTAAAAAAAAACCCAACAAATATAATAAAAGGGCGTACGGGTCAATTATTGTTTCATTGCCCTTTACACCCCAACATTTTATAACGAATAAGATAAAAAAGCAAGAAGTTGTTGGGCGTAACCTTACCGCCTGTACCTATTTCTTGTACCTAACATCAAAATACTAACGCGTCTACTTACCTTCCACGCGCCGAGCGTTTGCGCATTGCACATTTGGTCAGTCGTGCCAGACACATCAAACATGGAGGACGTATTTGATGCCTACGTTTGTTCTTGTCAACGCGCGTATTTTTTTATAAGATGCCAAAAGCAAAACAAAAAAAGAAGATTAAGTTGATGGATCCCCTAATGGCTAGACGTCGAGCTAACATTTCCGTAATGGAATTTCAGTCAAGGCTGTTGAGGTACATTTCTCTTAGCTACTTTGTTTATTTTAAGCTATCCTGACAGCTGTTCTGACAGATCCTAATAAAGGAAGCCTGTGCCCAGCAGTGGGACGTATATAGGCCGAGATGATGATGCATATATAATAATAATTGGCCTGTATAATTAATTATGTATGTTGAGAGTTAAAAATGGTATAATCGGAAAGTCGTAAGGGACATTAAAAAACAGCAATTTATAAAATAAGAAATACTTTTATGGGCGTAAGGGGTATAAAAAGCAAGAGCTAGAGTAAATTGCCGCTCGTAAGGACAGTAGCAAACAGACATTTAAAAAAAAGGTGTAATTGGTACGTCGTAAGGGGCATTAAACAACAGCAACTTATAAAATAAGGAATACTCTTATGGGCGTAAGGGACATCAAAAGCTAAAACTAGAGTAAATTGTTGGTCGTAAGGGACAATAACAAACAGACATTTTAAAAATTGAGGTTACTTTATGGGTGTAAGGGGCACTTAAAGTAAAATACCTTGCTTGCTTCTTTTAGTTCATTAAAATACCTTGTTAATGTTAGGTCGTAGGAGGCATCAAAACAGATGGTTTTTAGAACTTGTAGTGATTGAAACAACAACTCAAGCAAGCATACTCCCAAATGTGCAAGAAATAGTGCAAGCAAGCATGTAAGAAATCATGCAAGCAAGCATGCAAGCAAGCAAGCAAGCATGTAAGCAACCACCTAAGCAAGCTTGCAAGTGAGCATGTAATTTTGTCAATCAAATCAACAAACATGCAATTTTATCGGGTTAGATGAACATCGCGGGCTACCCCGATCCCGCGATGACCGGTCTATGGTATCTCCTCCAGCGCTCATGAAGCGGGCTGGCGTCCCACTCCCTCACAGCTGCAAGTAGTGTGTTGGAGGAAGCATAAATGGTGCAAACATGCATGCAAGCAAGCGTGAAGCCAGAAGGCAAGCACGCATGCAAACAACAAATCAAGCAAGAATACTCCCAAATGTGCAAGAAATAGTGCAAGCAAGCATGCAAGCAAGCAAGCATGCAAGCAAGCAAGCAAGCATGTAAGCAATAATGCAAGCAAGCAGCGTTAGTACGCCAGTGGTGGTAGTGAAAATCAGTTCATCATCATCGTCATCAACAACATCATCAGTTCGTTTATCGCTATCCTGCCGGAACTATGCTATTTTCCGGGATAAAAACTTATTTAGGTACTTGGCGATTTTTAACAGCTGCAATATCTTCCTTGACCCTCTCAGCTATAAACAAACAAGTCAGCCATAGCCGAGCATTTGTTGGAGTCAGGACCAAACCACTGGATTGAGCTTCACAATCCCAAAATTCTGTCCACGGAACGTCATTTCTACTCAAGAATGGTACGTGAAGCAGTTGAAATAAAAAAGCATAAAAATGTCAACCGGGACAATGGATATAAGCTTTCATCTTCGTGGAATCCTGTTAATAATAAGTGTCGACGTCGGGATGAGTGCTGTGAGTCGGTGTGATGGGGTGACAAATAAAAATCACCAAGTGCGGGTAGTTAGTGATACGAGTGCTGGTACTATTAGTGATCAAGTGCGGGTAGTTCGAAGGACTCGCGCTCATAGTCAAAATACCACAAACGGGACTTATCACGCTATTATTACACAAGTAATATTTACCTCGACGTTTCGGCAACG
The DNA here is from genome assembly GCF_025370935.1 of Choristoneura fumiferana. Lineage (NCBI taxonomy): Eukaryota > Metazoa > Arthropoda > Insecta > Lepidoptera > Tortricidae > Choristoneura > Choristoneura fumiferana. The sequence goes on from NC_133500.1 coordinate 10,443,688, forward strand.
TTACAGTTGCCGTGGTCACGAGTAGACTGAAGTGTGGGGTGGCAAGTCTGCCTAGCAGCGCGAGTTCTTCGAACTACCCGCACTTGATCACTAATAGTGCCGGCACTCGTATCACGAACTACCCGCACTTGGTCACTTATTAGTCACCCTATCACACCGACACACAACACTAACAACGTCTGATCGTCCCACCGAACATTCATCCCGACGCCGACACTTATTAATAACAGGATTCCACGAAGATGAAAGCTTATACCCATCGTCCTGGTTGAAATTCTTATGCTTTTTTATTTCAACCGCTACACGTACCATTCTTGAGTAAAAATGACGTTTCGTGGACAGAACTTTGGGATTGTGAAGCTCAATCCATTGGTTTGGCCCTGACTCCAACAAATGCTCGGCTATGGCTGACTTGTTTACCTGGCGATTTTTAACAGATGCAATGTGTTCCTTGACCCTCTCAGCTATTGTTCTTTTCGTCTGTCCGATATAGGAACTACCACAACTACAATCAACCCCATAAACACCCGGTGTTTGGAAGGGAAAGACATCCTTGGGTGTCCTAATATGCCTCGCAAAAACTAAAAGTAAAACTAAAACTTAAGAAAATGTTACAAATTACATATTTTTTAAGGGGACGTGCAAAAAAGTATGGCTTTTGCGCGTTATTTTAAATAATTAAAGTGGTTCTTTGAGTTAATTCCCTATTTTTTTTAATTTTACTACTGGAACTTACGTCCAAATATGTAGCAAATAAAATATATGATGTCCTATAAGACCAAAAATCGGTTACTACATTATTTATTTATTTACGGTTTATGAGTGTAAGGGGCTATGACACCCGTATGTCACGGGCGTAAGGGACAGCTATTTTTCTTATTAAGCTTTTTACGAAAATGTCTATAGTTTCACGGTGAAAAGCAAGAAAATTCAAGATTTTACGTAATTATAGCATCCTGCTAAGTTAAACATTAACAATGCTGTGAGGGTTTGAAAATTACCAAAAACTTCTTTTCGCTCTCCTGAAAAGTAGCATTTTGTCCCTTACGTCAATTGAGACTTCCACCATCGATATATTCAACTCACACACACAGGCCTCCTAATAGAATGAGAGGACTTGGGCCGTAGTTCCCACGCGAGCCAAGTGCGGATTGGGAACTTGACACACTAAGCTATCCTAGACTTAAAAACTTACACAAAATAAAAATAAAAAAATAAAAATTTAATTGTATATTCCAACACATACATACCACTATAGTATGTGAATGGTTTAGTGTATTTCCAAGTAATACGATGACTTATGACTCGCATGGCAGACTTGTAGACGGCTGGGAATCTGTTCCAGGAAACTGTAATATATCGCGCCGATGTCAGTTTACATGGTAAGCTTGGCTTCTACTCGACACGTTAGAGTTCTCTAATTTCCCGCCGAAAATATTTTTCCTACATGATCCATTACACAACTATTTTATATGGACTGTTATAAATCTCAGGAGGACAGTCCTGAAATGAGTTGAATATTTTTTTTTCTTACATTTATGTAAGTTTACTGGGCGACTGAGCTCTGCTCGGACTAAAACTCGGTAACCAGCGTTTTCCCAGAGATAAGACCAAGCTTAATCATTTTTCATCTCCGGAAACCCCTAAATATAAAATTTCATCGAAATCATTGGAGCCGTTGGTGGAACGGCTATTAACGAGCAAATTCTTGTATATATTTAATACAAAGGCGACCGATCCAGATCGAACAGTTTACGCGCACGAAGCCGCGGGTAAACTCTAGTTCATTATAATGTTTTAAGCTTTCACGATTTTGATTCATAACTATTACAACAACTAGAACTTTATCACGCTAACAACGACTAATAATATACCCATAATTACCGCATAAAAACGCTATCTTACAGTAGTAGCTTAGCTATGTCCATTTTATTAAAATCTGTCGAATCCTTTCTCCACTGATTCACAAATTTGTTTCAGAAAGACTTTACGGAAAACGACTAAAAACAAATTAAAACAGAATTACCGTCCAAGAACGGAGGTTTACAACTTTATACCCCGTGTCTGACCTCTCGTGTCCTTTTTTACCCCGGCACAAAAAAGGGCATGAGTGAAAGAGAGGACTGAGGTATCGCGGTATTCGATTCAGTGTTCATTCACGTAGAGTTACTGCACTGCATTCTGGAGTAGTGATGTGCTGAGAACTGCTGACATCGATATCGATATTTAACAGTTACAACAGAACTGATACAACGTGATAATGTAGTTTTATGTAGGTATCGTTGGTATCAAAATATATATCTGGATTACGAGTAGGTATAATAATATTTTGTGCAAATTTTGGTTAGCGGCAGTTATCCTTTAAGTAGTAGGTACTAAAAATAGTTCATGTTGTGTGTTGGCTTTGAAAGAACTACATTACGTTTGAAATATTTATTCTGTAAATTTTAAAGTTGTCTAAATTATAGTCAGTTAAACAAAGCGCGTGTTAAAGTGATGTTTCCGATTCACAACTGCAATGAAACATACTTTCCTACGTGTTGTCTATTTGTACTTAATACTATTGTTGTGTCTTGTGTTGTGAATAAATGTATTTTCTTTCTTTCTTTTCTTTCTAAAATATTCTTTGTTGATGATTACAATCAAACCAAATTTATATTACGTAAAGTCGCGAACTTTATCCATACAATGGACAAAACATATTCATACAAGTATGACACTCAAAATAAATATAACTATTTGAAAAAAATCATCCTAAACTTAAGGACTGTAAAACGTAAATAAACGTGTCAATAAATTAGTAAGACATGGTTCCTAAGACACTGCCAATTTACCATAAGCTATTAGTAGACCATAAGCTAAGATTTACGTTAATTATGTTTCCAATATTTTGTTATTATAAGTAGGAAATTTGTACAATATAATGACTCTTTATTGTATATCATGCAGAAACCAGGTAGGTACTCAGAGAGAAAATTACAAGGTACTCAATAGGCGGCTTTATCGCTTTAGAACGAACTCTTTCAGGCAACCCTTTTTAACACAAAGATTTTTTTATAAAGTTGCTATCATTTAATATCGATATCGACAATACCGCAGTCCCATCACTAGACGTCCAGACCAGCCGACCGGTTCCACGGTGAATTGGCACAGACAGTTTTTGTTCCCCGTACAAAGTATAACGCGCAAACGTCTTATATGGCTCATTCACTTAATCTTAGATCAATGAATACCACGGGGTTTCCCTCAGCTAATAAGGAAATTTTGATGATGTAATATCAAGAACCTGTATTAGTAGACGTCACAGGAGACCGAAGAGCTGGCAGTTTCCTCGGACGAAGAATTAGCTTAGCTATTCAAAGAGGGAATGCTGCCAGCATCTTCGGGACCTAGCCTAAGGGGTCCATATAGCTTTAATAAGTTGTTTTCGTTTTTAGTTTTGTTAAGTTTAGGATAGATTTATTTTAATTTTATTGTTATTTGATGTTTTCTGTTTATATATAAAACTAATTTGTTTTTGTCAATATAAAGAACTCTATAACAGAAATGGAGGAAAATCTCGTAGATAGAACGGACCCACTCTTTCCGTGGGTGTCGTAAAATGGGTGGGTGCTTAGCAGCGCTCTATTGAAACTACGAACTCCAGCTCTGTGGTTTGGAAGGCTAGGGGATACCACCACCCTGTTACCTATCCCTCCCACTAGATCCCTTATTAGGAATAAGCTCGCCTTTCTACTTCTCTTTCCGACGCAAAGAGGGGTGTTATAAGTTTGACTGTTATTTATTATTTATTTATTCCAACAAAATCTTACAGCATTACAGTAAACACCAATGCGCTGTAAAATTCAAATTATACAAACAAAAAGACATTTTTTTCATACACTAAATGTATGTATGTATGTATGGGCGTGACAAAACTGACTCATAAAATTTTGTATGAAAAAATGGGGTCATTTTTTTTAAACGATCTGAATCGATTGTGCTCTTGATTCTGAGTAGGAAAACCCATATTTATTCAAAAAATTCTAAAAATAAATAAAAGGGTACACTTTTTTTTTAAAACGCTCGATTACAAGATATTTTTTTACAAGTACGTAGGTAAAGAATATTATATTGATAGCACACTTTTGGGGTCGTGGCGTCTAGTATTATAGTTAATTCATTCATTTTGGCAATAAATACGTAGGTACAGTACAACTAGAATGTTAATTATCGGTCGGGACTCGTCGGTATTCTTCGTTTTGCTAAAAAATCTTATTATTATGGAAACGAAAAAGAAAACCGATCTTCTGTTTCAGAGTTCCGAACAACATTACCAAACTTAATTCTATGTATAATATAATTCTATACTTAAATATGCGATATTGTAAGTAAGTCGCTGGAAAAAACTGGACAAGGAAAGCAGAAGACAGGAAAGTATGGAGACAACTCTGTAGGAGGCCTTATAATATCAAAGGCGTATTATAAAGTTAATGATTATATCATGGACAGGGATATTTGGAAATAATTCCGATCCGCATTAGCGATCCCTTCAAATAGCGAACCTACTGTGTTAAAAATAAAGTTGTGTTAAATACTTGTGATGTATACATATCATTTAATAATTTGTAAATCTGTAAAGTAATATATATACCTGTTGAGTTTCTTGCCGGATCTTTCATGCAGAGGTTTTTCTGAACATGTAGTTTTTGACATTCATGTGCTTGTTATAGCCTAAATTGAATAAATATGATTTGATTTGATTTGACAACTCTGGAGGAGGCCTATACCCGGAAAGGGACCTTGAGTCATATCAAAGGTTAGATTAATTTAGAATGTAGGTCTTACTGTGTACAGTAAAGGAAATAAAGGCTTATTATTATTGTTAGTAAGTCAACTACACCCCAACAAGATTAGTATATATAGATAGTGCCATGAGAGTTGAAGTGAATGATTACACACACAGCTACAACATGTCGTGTAATGACAGCAGGATTTGGACAGTAACTCATTCATTTAATTCATTTACCTTTTGTACAATCAGTTATTTTTTAGCTGTGTGTGTAATCATTCACTTCAACACTCGTGACACTACCTATACCATTAAGATTACTTTTTGGAGTCTTTTTGTATTTTTTATTTCAACTCCAAATTTTATTACTTTTACGGTCATCCCGTGTAATCTATATATTTCACACGAAAATACAAGCTGAAACATAATGTATAACGCTGATTGCTGAGGACCTGGGTTCGATTCCCAGCGTTGGTCTATTTTTCTGGTTTTTCTGTGTATCCATGTATCAGCTTGTATTTTCGTGTGAAATATACTACCTATACCCACAACCTATGCTTTTAGTGACATGCTAAGCTACAAGCCTATCGGTCATCAAATACTCTGCTTTATTCATTAATATGTTTTTAAACAACATAAATCCTTTTTTCTGCCTCACTAAAGGCATCGAGCAGTAAGTAGGTAACATCAGAATTACAAATTATGGGGTCGCGCAATACATAATGGATGTGAAATCGCATTCCAAAAGGCAAAGCAGTTAAGTGTATAATACTCAAAAAAAAGTACGGTTTGTTGCTAGCACGTGATTTGTCTATACTTGGTTCGGATAGGTATTTAATTAAATGTAAACTAAACAACGTCAATTTGTGTCTTAAATATTGAAATTGCCCCAATAAAATATCTAAACATTTACATTTCTGTATTGAAATACACTAGTCTAGTTTGTATTACAATGATAGATAAGTTAAATGTATAAAATCCTTGAATGTACCAAATCTGGCAGCTAAAGTTTGTTTACATTTAGTTCGATACCTGTCCAAACCAAGTATAGTGTATAGTCGAAAATAATTTATTGAATCAGGCGTTACTTTGCGGAGGTCCATATATCAATGAATTATAAACAATTATTTTGCTCGCCCACAACCCTGCGATAGCTCGTCTATGCAACAAGTAACGTGTGTTCATGCAGTTCTTCCACCTCCACACTGTAAGAACACACACAAATCACACAAACACAATTATCCCCACCACCACACGACGCTGATGCGTTTCGAACTCAACCATGAATGAAAGCATGGTGAACGGTTGTGTTGCTCTAATGAACTCTGGTTGAGTTCGAAACACATCGGCGAGGGTAGTGGTGGTGATAGTTGGGTTTGTGTGATATGTGCGTTATTACAGCGTGGAGGCGGAGGAGCTGCATGATCACACATTTGTTGCATAGACGTACTAAGTATTGTAAGGTCGTGGGTGAGCAAAGTAATTGTGTATAGTTAATTATGTATGGTTGGGTGTAAAGATTTGAGCAACACTCTTCTGCGTACATCGATAGATATCCACGAAACTAAACTTTTAAGACACCCAAAACTTAAGTGGTTATAAGGTTTAATTTAATTCTGAGGTTATTAATAATTTAACCTAAGTAATAATTAAGTGTGACGCCCAACGAACGCCCACTACCCAAATCAAAGCTATGATTATTCAAACTTTAGAGGTGGAAACCATCTGAAGGTATCTTAAAAACGACTAGCTCTATTGTCATACAAAGTTATATTATTTTAGAATTCTTTCCTTATTATAAGTGACCTTAGAAATGATGTCATGAAATGACTATATTTCTTTCTCACCTGACCTGATTTTTTATATTCATATGATATTTGTCATCATTTTTTAGTCATTTTTTTTCTCAAAAATATCTGTTTTTTTTAATGGTTATTCTATAGAGCTTAGCTTAGGTTAGGTTTGTTTTATAAAAATTCTGAACAAAAAATGGGTTGAGAGAAAAATAATCATACCAAACAATACATTACGACAAACATTTGATTACATAGTAATCTTCATCATCTCGTCCTATAATATCCCACTGCAGGGCACAGGCCTCCTCTCACAAAGAGAGGGCTTGAGCCGTAGTAACCACGCGGGCCCCATGCGGATTGTGAACACCTCACAAACAATTCTATTTCTTCGTCTGTGTGTTCAGGTTTCACACTAGTGTGCAGGTTTCCTCAAGACGTTTTCCTTCACCATAAAGCTCGTGGTAAACTGCAAATCTAATGTCATTACATTATGACTTTCGACAAATTATGCGAGCGAAAATGGACCCCAGACCATATAAAACAAAAAACATTCGTGTTAGTAAAAGGAACAGTAACGATAACTTACAGACTAGATGCATTAAGACATGCTAGTATACATTATGCAATCAACAAAAAAAAATAGTTACTAATGTGACCGCCTCGTACAAATGCCCACCCAGTACATCAGCATAGGGCAAGCAAGACGTCCAGCCAACATGTTCAGAATGCCGTTACTGCTATTCCTCATACGTCTTAGCAACGAGGCGATTCTTTTGCGCCTGATGGCATGAAACCCGTCAGTTTGCGCCTCCGCGATACCTGAAGCACTACAGTGGCATTTGAACGTCGTTAGGTGATATACAATCACGTTTAGTTACATCATGATGAGTCAGTCAGTCAATCAAGATTTCGTTTTACATCAATAATCCCGTGGGTTCACCTAAGCTCCTACATGGTATGCAATAACTTACAATGTTATTTATTTGTTTAGTTCAAGAAATCCCAGCATTGCTTGAGGGTGACGCACGCGCACGCATTGAGTCAGAGGAGGCTCAATTGAAAAGCTGGACAGACATGACTCTGCAATGACTGCAGTCTGAGGCACGAGCGAGTTGATTTTAAATTATTGATTGATTCAATCTTTAATTTGCCTCTCCTCTACCAATCGTGTACGCTACTTCTTTTCAATACATATGTGTTACAGGGGAGCTACTACGAAATTCAAAAATCGAAGTTCGTATCGTACCGTCCCTCTCACTCTCGTATTAAATAATATAAGCGACAGCGGGACAGCAACATACAAAGTTCGAAGTTTGCACTTCGTTTCGTAGTACCTATAGAGCCAGGCGTCACTTTGATTCTCCGATACCAACCGCGTAACAGCTTCTTTGCGATACATAATGTGTTACATTATTGTAAAACTGTTTAAAAAAAATATACCTCGTTGAGTTTCTTGCCGGATCCTTCTCAACAGAGGTTTTCTGAACCGGTGGTAGATTTTTTTGACATTCCATAAGTGCTTGTTATAGCCTAAATTGAATAAAGATATTTTGACTTTGACTTTTTTTAGTAAACCCGAGTTTGAAATTTTGATCTTGGGGAAGACTTTGCCTTTGTAATAAAATCTATATATTATCTCCCGATGCGACATTTCCCTGCGTTTTGTCTTGATGTGTACTGAGGCTGCTTGAAGTAGCATGTCAAAAACGACACCTGTCAGATATAGTGTTTCCTATCGTATTTTCTCGGACACATTCTTATTTGTTATGCTACTTACTTTAGGCAGCCTCAGTACCCACCCCACCAAGACAACGTAGGAAAAGTTCGCAACGAGATTAATAATCTATATAGATTTTTATGCAATTCTTTACACTACATTTTCTATATGCCTAATTTGAACGTGGAGGTTATTGACTTCACTACGTTTTAAAATAACACTGCTTCGAGCAGTCGGTTAAAAAGTCGTATAAAATCCAAATAATGTCTTATCTTACTTCTTACTTAATAATATTATAAATGCGAAAGTTTGTATGGATGGATGTTTAGATGTTGGTACTCTTTCACGCAAAAACTCCTGAGCGGATTTGCATATAGGTAATATATAAATAATGTATGGTTCCTGTGGTACCAAAAAAATTTTAAACTACATACTAATTCTGCGCGTGCGAAACCGCGGGCAAAAGCTAGTTCAAATTATAAATTAAACTCGCTGAAGCTTGTCACTTGTTCCGCCGGTAAACCAAGTCACGCATTACGTTTTAAACTTGAGCTGTAGTAATAAACGCCTATTGTTTTGACCTGTACTTAACTTTGAAATAAAGCTTAACTGAAAACCTCTCTAAAATAAGTTTAAGTGAGAGAGATAAAAAAACTGGCCGGCGCACACGCGTACCGAGGGTATGTCCGCCCCTAAGTTTGTTTCCTTTGGTATCCTTAAATCTCGCTTCATTCGTTTCTAGGCTAAATATTACTTCGTCTTATTCTGTTTTCATCGCTCATTCTATATTCATCTTATTTGGTTTAGGTTTATTCATCAATATGATCCAATTCTGTATCTCGTCTTTCCGTCAGTAAGTTTTATTATTTTTTATCACTTTCTTCCCTGTACTTATTCTTTGCTGCGTCTGTCTCGTTGTTAATATCATTCGCATTGTAATTCATCTTCGTGAATCATTGAAATCAACCAATGACATAAAAAGGAAAATTGATCCAATGCCCCATATTGTCCACCCTTAGGTTTGTTAGCTCGACCTACATAAAACCCCTAAGCATCCATGCTAACACTGAGAACCCCCGTGGACTACCAATAGGATTAAATAGGTCTCTAGGTCTGATGTCATCTAGTGCGACTGCGGGACGCCAGTCCTATAAACTTGGAAGTTGGCTTAACTATTTGCTTCACCTAGTAACACAACTATGACATAAGGCTTTCAAGATAAGGGCTTATACTTCTTTGTAGGCCAGAAAAAAAACAGTGACTCTCCTTGAGTTGTTGGTACTTATGGGCGATGGTGATTATTTCCCATTAGATGACCCACACGCTCGTTTCTTCCCTCTCATATAGTAGGTAATAAACAAAAGCGTGTCGGACACGCCCATAGGGTTCTGTAGCCGTCACGAAAAAATCAAGTAATATTTTTCTAAGGATTTCGTATTGTGTACGGAATCTTCCAAGTTTAGGTATGTTTTATACCTTTAGAGGCTGCTACTTACTCTTAAAATACTAATAATACTCAAGCAATCTTAGCCTCCATAATTTTCCTTGTAAATGTGATATATTTACTACCATACTGTTTTTTTTTTGAAATCCACCCATTAGTATAGATTATAATGAAAATTTTCACTTTAAAGTTGAATATTTCGCAAACAGATCACTGAATTCAAAAATCGTTCCAAACTTATCCAACGATACTCCACACTATAAGGGTTAGTCGACAAAAAAAAATACACCCCCACTTTACGTCTATTGGGAGGCACCCTAAAAATTTTCATTTTATTTTACCTACCACTTTGTCGGCGTGACTGATATGTATATTCAAGCCAAATTACTGCTTTCTAGTACTGACAGTCTCTGAGCTTAGCCGCGGACAGACAGAAAGACAGACACAGACATGGCGAAACTATAAGGGTTCCTAGTTGACTACGGAACCCTAAAAATGATGAATAAAATAAAATAAACACAAGCGTCCAATGGTGACCTACTAACGTGTCTTCAATTTCGTTTTCTTACTTTAAACACGTTCTATTCATCCCTTTCCAGAGGATACTGTGAAAGCAATGGTAGACGGTTCAAATGTTTCGATAGCAAATATGGTCAACATAAGCCTAAAAACGTGCGGAGTACACCCCTTAGGCAAATTTGCTATCCTAACGAATTAGGGCATGGGGTCAAGACACCAATCTGGACTGTTGGCTCGGAAAATATTTGCAGGCGGTGATGATTCAGGCTAGGTCATGTTTGTTGCGGAGATGGGTGAATCCTTTGAACTTAATGAAAATCAAACTGAACCTAGATAGGTAGTTTCTATGGCAAGCAATCATGACGATGAAATTGAGGGTCATTGTAGTCGATAGAGATTTTCGGATAGATGTAATAATATCCCTGATTATAGATGTAACTATAGCATGGAGAACAGATGGCCGTTGGGGCCGAGAAGTTCTCGAGTGGAGACCGAGGATCGGCAAGCGCAGCGTGGGATGTCCACCAACGAGATGGACGGATGACCTGGTTAAAGCCGCGGGTTCATGGTGAATGCAGGCCGCTGCCAACCGAAGCAACTGGAGGTCTATGTCCAGCAGTGGACGTCCTACGGCTGAGATGATGTTGATGATGAGATGTAACATTATACGTTGATGACATTATAGATAGGACGGATCAACTCTTCCCGTGGGTGTTTTAAAAGGTAGTTTTAAAAGGAAGGCAAAAGGAAACCACGACACTATTTTCCCAAGAAAGGAACGAATTTCATTTGTAATTTATTTGCGACATTAATTGTGTATTTTTTTTTACAATTAAATAAATAGTATTACCTTATATAATATAAATAAATATAATATAAATAGTACTTAAGTGAATTACAACATTAGGTATCTATAAGGCATGCTGCACGAATGCATCCAAATGAATTTGTATGCCACAAGGCGCCACATAGTGATACAATAATAATGTAAGTAACATCCTGTAATTTACCTATGTTGGACAGATAAATTATTTGTATTTGTATTTGTAAGGTTATATACTCCCATGCTATTTATTTGGATTTGTTTGCCGCTAGAAAACTGACAGATGACATAATTCAACCTTCTAATCCTAACAAGGTAACAATCTAACATCAGCTCAATAAATCAGAAGGACGAGTGTTGCCAATTAATAAAAACCAATAAATCTGTACAAGCGTTTACGATCCATTCGGAATATAAAATGGAACCGTTAAAGAAAGGATGGACTTCTAAGGGAAGGCCATAAAATCTATAATTGTCTATGGAAAGGATTATAAAAGTCCTGGCCATGTGTTTTTAGTTTAAAGGTGGGCGTATTTTAAATAGTACTTTAAGTTAGTTAATGATGATTTAAATACCATTCTAAGTCCATAATATCAAAAAATGATTTGTTTGTTAATGAAGAAAACAACACTGGTTTTAGATTCAATGCATATTTTGTTGCGGACATATTTTCATAGTATCTACATTTTGCACAACTGTCAGTTTATTAACTAACACTCTTTGTCAATGGAAATTTGAAATGGTTCACTATTTATTAAAGTAAACGTATTTCCTATACTCGTATTGCTATTTGTCTAACAATAGTATTTATTCCATACCACTGTTATTCACTTCAACAAGTAAGAACTGCATAAGTCGTGCTCACAAAATTTCACGTGAATCGGTTGATAAAAAGAGAACCGACGGCCAGACAAACATACTTACTACGAAAGAAAAGATTCTGACGGAAGACCAGTGTCATAGTCATAGTCATATAGTTTATATGTGGCATAAAAGGTCTTAATTCTATTAATACATACATGCGCCAACATAAACCCTGCAAGGGCACCGCAATTTGCTGAACAAATAGATAGTCCATTTGTCATTTTTCAAACTTAATACTAGGTAAATAATAATATTTATTCATCACAATTAAAAATTCTTAGGAGATTATAAAAACACTTTGATAGAAAATAATAAGCTTCGGCCGCAAGGTTGACATCATGCTAAGTTGGGACCATTTCGTGACAATTTGTCTCGATTGCCGTGTTTCTTTTTTCTTTGCTTTGTAAATGTCACGAATAAATGTTCTCTTTCTTTCGCCCAAAGAAAAACATAACCCTCTTTCGGGCAGTCGGGTAGAAATGGAGACGCTTGGCGCTTGCTCGGTCAATTATTCCACTTTCTTAGTATTGCTTCATCTTATATTGCAGTATGGAAAGTACGAGCGGGAGCACACGCTTAATACTAAACAATGTGATGACAGCATAAGAAAATAAAACGGAATAGCATTCCATTATGGCAGCCATTAACGCCATGTTGGATTCTGTTGAATGAGCGATTTATAACGCTCAAGTAGGTCGTGGGTGTGGCCATTGCGGTTTGTAGGGAAATTATTTTTATGCTGGCAACACTGAGGGAATTAAAAGTGCGGCTGTATATAATGGTAGCCATAGTCACGGTTAAAAAAAGTTAGCAGGGTAAAGGTACTGTTAAAGTCTAAATAAAAGTATCGTGACAGATTGCCAGCACACTATAAAGGTTTGACATGGTTTGACAACATGCTGTCATCTCTATTGACACTGGCACACAATTAAATATGGTAACTACGGTGACAGTGAGCTGCATTAAAATCAAAACTTTAATTGTAAGTACCATGGTCGCAATGCCTCTTTTACATGTCACTTTTTTATAATTCCGTCGCATTGGGAAAGAACATCATTGCTTTGAACAATCCGCTGCAGGACAAAGAATCAAATTTTCTTAACTATCAAAGCTAGCAAAGCAAAGTAAATTACAAATTTACATTTTACAAGGATGTAAGGGGCCCCTTAGTTAAGCACCTTATGGATTATGAAAACGTTGCATTTTTATTGGTTTTTCTCGATTATTCCATAAAATACAATGAAAATTAAAAATGTGGTCTGATAGAACTGTTCTTAATATATAAGTTAATGTGTCTACTCCAATAATTATTCGTGATAGACTTTTATATTCTTTAAAAGCGAACAAATGTTTATTAACGGTTTTTAAAGAAAATAAAAGTCTATCACGCATAATTATTTTATACATTAAGAACAGCATACCACGTTGCCAGCTCAGCAGGTATAAACGCTCTTAAAAGACCAGATGAGATCTCTCGATCATGTATAAATTTAAACAAACTACAACTAGTAACAGTGGAAATGCAATGCCACCAATCACCTGATGCAATATGCATTTCACTAGTTTAGTATAACCTAAGTATTCAATGTAGCTTTACTTACACGTACGTGTACCTAATCCTTACCCTACCATACCCATGTTCTTACAATGAGTAAGGCTGGATCTATATGCCACTATCAACTGTTGTAATAAATCGTCTAATAAAACATTAGTATTCATTATAAACAAATAATGAGTCACTGAGTCATCCACCAGTCATCGGGTGATCTAAGATTTATTTATTGGATAATGACGATGCAGCAATCGAGTGTTTATGGCTTCACACTTTTTTTTTACTCTCAAGTGTTTAGTACTTGAGATAACTTCCTCCAAAGTCATTAATTCTAAACTTGGTGATTGGATGACCGTGAAATACAGCGGCCCTAATTATAATTTTCATTCATGCAATATCTACGAGATTTACGAGTATAGAGTGCAAACCACACACGGAATGTTATTTATTTTATTTGTTTTAATTTGCCGTGTTAGTCAATAAATGTTTGGGTCCAATCTTGACCCACTGCAAGTGATTGGATTAATTTGTTTTTTTTTTACAAAAAAACTCAACTAATAATAAGAGAAATCTTAATAAAGATAGGAATGAGAAAAAGTACAATTCGGACCACAGGTGATTCACAAATCCAAATAAAAAATAGAATCTCCGTGTTTTTAAAGTTGGTTCAAAATTAAATATATTTTTCGGCTAGTAGGCCACAAAGACTTTTGTACAAAAAAATACTGGCAAGACTAGCTAATTCAACTTTTTTTTGTTTATGATAACCGGCTACAAGCTAATTTTTGATGGCGTCTATGCCGGTTCCCGCGCTAACCATGTCAGTGTTGCCATTCCAAATATATCTAGTAAATTGGGGGTAATTAAAAGACCGCTTTTAACTTCAACTTTATGACACTTCGCGATGATGATCATTTGATGACGTGATGTGAACGGATGTGACTTTGTTTACATTTAATTAAAAATGTACGTTTTCATTCTGCAAAAGGAAGTGAGTAAGTTTGAGCAAACATTTTGGGTCCATGTGTTTGTTAGTCAGTATAGTTAGTGAATACCTACAGATTTCTAGCACAACAGTCTGCATAGCAGCGAACGGACGAACGGACATGGCGAAATTATAAGGATTCCTTGTTGAAACGGAACCCTAAAAAGCAAAACCAGCGTTGCGTTTTGTAATGTTTATCCGTTACCAATTTCATAACTATACAAACTTTTACTCTAGTTTTTTTTAAGATTCGTGTCAAGAACAATACAGGGCAATACAAATAGAGATAAAATGTAAGCTATGCGGTCAGAAGTGGGATAGGAAAGCAAACAGTGCGGTTGCCGCAAGTATTTGGAAATTAAACACCTGCTGGTGTAACTTGCGGGGTGTGGTGTACGGGACAGAATTGTAGCGATATTCATCATCATCCCCAGCCTATATACCCACTGCTGGGCACAAACCTCCTCTTGGAATGAAAGGGCTTTGGCCGTAGTTCGCAAGTGGGCCCAGTGCGGATTGGGAACTTCACACACACCATTGAATTGCTTTGCGACGATGGTTTCCTTCACCGTCAAGCTCGTGGTAAATTTCGATTGTAATTTCGCACACGAGTTTTGGAAAACTCAGAGGTACGCAAGCCGCGGGTTTGAACCCACGATCCTTTGCTTGAGAGTTCATAGGAATAAGAGGGTTTATGGCTAAGAATTATGACCCCTGGGATATAGGATAGCTGGCAATAAAAATACACATTATGTACAAATATTTTTGTTATCTATTAGGATTCTTGAGATACAGCCCTGTGACAGATAAACGGACAACGTAGCTACAATACTATTACTGTAATAGTATTCTGTTTGTCACTCTACGCCAATGGAACGCTAAAAACGCCAGCCCGCTTTCTCTTCTGCCTTGCGCCGCCTAACTATAATGTAGGTAAATATTTGAAAACATACGCGTCGTCGTAAACGGGTGCGCAAGCGGCCTACCTTGAAAGCAAGAGCGCAGGAACTGGGACGCTAATGATTTAGAACATTTCTTTGTAAATAAATCATCATCACCATCATCATCATCACATCAGCCGTAGGACGTCCACTGTTGGACATAGGCCTCCCCCATAGACCTCCATTTGCTTCGGTTGGAAGTGGCCTGCATCCACCGTGAACCCGCGACTTCAACCAGGTCATCCGTCCATGTCGTTGGTGGACTTCCTACGCGCTTGCCGATCCGCGGTCTCCATTCAAGATTTTTCAGCCCCAACGGCCATTTGTTCACGTTCGTTCGCCCACAGGCCAGACAAGAGAAGTCTGCGGATGTTGGTGCAGAACCGCCTTGGTGTCGTTTCTGTCTCTTGTCAGCAAGTACCTTGAGCCAGGCTTCATCGCAACACATGCGACCCTCCAATACACGTCCGCGCCAATCTGTGCGTTTCTCCGCCAACTTTTCCCAGTCAATGTCGTCAATTTTGAAGGCGGCCATATCTCGCTTAGCGCAGTGCTTAAATCTGAACAAAGGTCTCCCGACGTTTCTCTTGGCATTGGCCACTGCGCCGAGCAAGACATGACGTGTTAATCGAGAGGGCTCCATTCTACGCACATGCCCTAGCCAACGTAAAGCGTCTCTGTTTGAGAAAAGCGATTAGGCTGGGCAGCTGTGCAATTTCTAGAACCCTAATGTCTATAGATTGGTTTAAAACATCTCGAGTGAACAGCAATTACCTACGTAAGTGACCCATACTTCATTAAACCACACATATTGGAAATCGACACTAATTACTCAATTAACTTAACGACACCGTGACTGAAACCCATAAATGTCGTTCGGGATCATTATTTATGAACACGGTATAATATTAGGCGAAGCCGGGCGCGGAACTAGGTCAGGGCCGGTGAAATTAATTTGCCAATAGCAGACTAATTGCCATAGACGTGGGAACGTGGCAATTCGTGCCAAATTTACTGTCATCGTCATCCCTGTATACGTCCCACTGCTGGGCACAGCAACTCAAAATGAGTGGGCTTGGGGCGCAGTTCCCACGCGGGCCCAATACGGATTGGGAACTTCACGCACACCATTAAATTGCTTCGCAGGTTTGTGCAGGTTTGCTCGCGATGTTTTCCTTCACCGTAAAGATCGTGGTAATTTTCAAATGTATTAAATGATATTGTAACGAATAAATCACGTCTGAAATCGAGTTTAGCTCGACATGTTTCGGGCTATTTCGTAGCCCTTCTTCAAGGGAGCACGCGACTCGGCGGCTGCCGCTACACGCGCACTAGGTACACTCTCTCTGCTCTGGTGGAGTGCGCGTGTGCGATAAGCGAATTCTACGCGAACGCAGTCGGGTATACGGACATACACACACTCAGAAACTAAACTTATCATTGGCGCAGTCGGGTAAACTGACATAGTAATAAAAAAGTCAGCGGCCATATTGTTTTTCCGTGTCGTCACTACCGTGCACAATACGATCCTACGGTCTCTCCCCCATGCTTAACCCCTTAACCTCCGGGCCACATTCCTTCACGCCCGCAGGGTCAAACTAGTACCACAACCGGCAGCATTTTAGGTGTTAAGCATAACACGTTTTATAGACTTGAAAGTTCAAAATGTAAAGTTTTACTATGGATTAAAATATCCCAAGACTCTCAGAATAAGAGGGCTCGGGCTGTAGTTACCAAGTGGCCTATAGCCGATGGAGAACTTCACTCACATCATTAGAATTTCGCAAAATGTGCAAGTTTACTCACGATGTTATCCTTCACCTTAACTGTTTGGCTACCCTGTAACTCTTAAATTTATTTACACTAAAACTGAAGCAACCTAGGCTACTAGTTTGAATGTGTGTAAAATGGCCATCATGGAACCTTTTCAAAGGAAAAGTCATTACGATTTTTCTTGTTACTTAATGCGATGTCACTATAGACGTTTACTGTGAAATGGTTCCATAGTGGCTAATGAAAAATCCTTGACCGTACCATCACACAATATGATTTATCCACTGAAAGACCGACTGTTAAAAATATGATTAATTTTATCTTTGATACTCGTCATTTTGGTTTCAAAACAGACGCGTATCTACACAGTTCCTATACTACGTTGACTCGCGGCTACGCTCGCATAAATCATTCAAATCAACATTCCCAGGTTTTACATGTCACAGTAGTGACAGCTGCTGCTATTTCGAAAAAAAAAGTAGAAAAAAAACGATTCAGATCATCTTGTAGGTGTCCTTGATGCTGGCTAAATTGTCCCAGCCATTTAAAAAAAAAACAAAGTAATGTATTCAAATACAAATGCAAACGTATTTTTGATTTCCTCGAGTGGACCTTATTACAAGCTTTTATTTAGTTTCACCAGTCCCGTTGCCTGTCTGTCTGTAGTCAAATCTTGCAAGTTAAATTCGACCAACTTCCAGTAGTCGGACGACTTGAACTTTGGCATACTTATGTAGATTGCGTGACAATAAATGCAGTAGGTAATCTAATAGTGGCATATAGTCCGGCCAGGATCGTCTCCGCAGGACGGAACTCTTCAACGGTTAATGGCATCGACTTGAAATTTGGTATACAAATAGTTTGGGTGACAATGCAAGTACAGTCAACAAAAAGTACAGTCAGCAAAAAAGCTTGTATTACAATGAAATTTTTACAAAAAGCTTATTTTCTTTTGTGATTTGCATAAAACTGTGGTCTTTACTAACTTACCCTTAGTTTGTGGTTACAACAAAAATACACGTCTGTATTAAAGTGAGTACTTATTTGTATTTGATTACATCAACTGTAACGGGACGCCTCTGAAAACCGTTCTAATATTAAATCAGAGATATTTGAGCAGCTGCGCATGATTCATGCTTATAAACAGAAAAATAAATCCATGCCCGTTTGTACAGTCGAGTTCATAAACTTCTGAGCAAAAATGTGACCAAAAATATGTGAACACGACTGTATTTGATAATTATTTTTTTATTGGAAAGCGTAGACTCTAAGGGTGGCTCCATTTAAATTTGGAAAAAAAATCCTAACCTAAGGGTAATAAAATAGGGGAGTGGACCTATAGTCGTCTACCTGATGGGCTTCTATCACTCCAGATGGCTAGTGCTGAGGCACCGACTTAAAACTACTACCTAGATTAAGGTTGCATAGGAGAGAAAGGAGAAAAAGGTTTATTATTTTTTACTCTTCAGTTTTTTCGGCGGTTTTTCGATTCAGATCCGTTTGCACAATATTCAACTTTAAAGTGCCATTAAAATCGAGAGAAAGTTTGATGGCTGATGTCCTGCTATTCTTCTCTACAGGTTGCATTTCTCAACGGATTCTTGTATAATTTTGTAAACAGGTTTGTAATAGTTTCGAATAACCCGCGAAGTCTACATCTCACCATGGCTACTAATTATTAGCCCTGTGAGATAGACCTTACGACAGTAAAGTCCCCTTACATGCAGGTATAGCATTAATACCAGTCAACAAACGGGAGAAACTAATAAATCCTACAGGCAGCTAAATAGGGACCTGATGTCCAAAATTGTTGACCTCTCTCGACGTCCAACAATTAAAGGAATCAAGGAACACTCTTAAACTTAACTGGTATCAATTTAAACTGGTTTTTAATGTCTGAATAACCAGTGTTATTTGAGCTGCTGCGTCCCTCGGGGTTTTGGAGAATGGTGGCCCATGAGGGGGTCCTTTGAGTTATGATGTAGGTCCGGTTATCGTGGTTGAGTGCAAGGCGTTCTTGCGGTTCATTTGACATGGTAATATTGTGTTGGGGCTTTAAGGAGCTGGGGACGGTTATCGAAGCGATTGGTGAAATTTAATAAAAACAAATACGCGGTATGATGGATGTATATACAAGGTGTTAATTCAATAACTGAAAACCAAAAAGTAGTTTGCTCAGAATCGAGAGTAGAATCGATTACACTGTTTTAAATTAGGTTGTGTTTGGGTTTTTAAATCCCTTTTTTATTGCACCCAGTCTAAAAGTTACGACTGCATCAGGCGCCAATTAAATATTTTAGCAAGGTTTCATACTATTTCGATAATTTAAAACTGGCCATTTGCTGTCAATGTGTCATTTTCTTATATAAACGTCAAAGCGCAACTGACAAATAAAAAATATGAGTGTAGAGTTAGAAATTAAGTAGAATTACTGACTTTGCAAAACGCACGAATATGCTTTATAATAAAAAAGTTATTCAAAAATAAATGCAACCAACTGACTTAAAATGGAATAATGTTTATGGGGTCTCTGAGGTTTTCAGTTATTTAATTAATACCTTGTATATGAATATATGTAGGGAAGTAGTACTGGGCAGCTGGATGAATGCTCAGTGTTTTTCGAAGTAGTTCAGTAATTTGTCAAAAGATGGCACCACGAATTGACCATGAAATATCTATATAACCACTAGTGGTTCTATAAGCATAGACACAGAGACTGACTCTGTGGTTATTATAGAGCCTTTGTAAGTACATGCTCTTACAGATCATAGGACCTGTAGAACTCGCGAATCTACTACGTATACAATATGTAGGTAAATTATTAATGGGAGCTGGCCCCTGTACCATAATTGTTAACTTTTCATACAAACAAGTGACAATAACGTAGAAATGTAGCACTTGTAACGTTTTAAGTATTGGGGGTTGGAAGAAAAGTACTCTAAACACTGAAGATATCAAATAATATCCTAAGGAAAGATTCTATTATATTTAAAAGAAACCAAAAGTTTCCACCCCGTGTAGTGTGGAAATGATCATCACGTAAAAAATCGTCGATATTCGCTAGCGTAAGCCTCTCAGCTCCCGGTTGCCCATCAGGTTCAACAAACGAAAGCGTATGTAATTTTATACTTTTATTACTGGCTTCCCAAAACATCGTAAGTTAAGCTTTACGACACCGCAATAAGGTATTTATTCGCGGAATGGGGGTAAACTTGATTTCTGATTTTCAAGGATTGACTTTACTCGGAACAATTTTGTTCAAGTCGGATTAATGGTGCGATTACATCGTTCAATTTGCCGAGTGTATGGTAGGTGACCCGGTGTGGAACCTTTGCACGGAAACTGTCATACTGACATCGCATTGCCAGAAAAGGACAATCATTATGACGTATTATACTGCACACTGAATCTACCGAACAACGGCTTAACTAATAGTGTCTTTTCCAACCTCGACATTGGCGGAATCATCGTTAGAATGGATGACGCTATACTAAAATACAAACTGAAACATGGATGCACAGAAAAAAAACAGAAAAAGAGACCAGCGCTGAGAACGAACCCAGGTTCTCAGCATTCCGTGCTGCGTTCCATACCCCTACGCCACCACTGGACAGGAGTCTAGACATAAATTGCTCCCATGCACCACACATTTCAGCTTGCCTTTTCTTAGCCACTTAAGCAGCCACACTAACGACATCTATGTTTTAGCTCTCATCAAGAGACGTCAACATTCCTTCGGAACTAACCGCTCACCCGGACAAGAGATGTCGCTATTAAGCAATCAAATTATGATTGGTTTTCACGGGATGACCGTAAAAGTAAAAAATTTGGAGTTGAAATAAAAAAAGACTCCAAAAACCAATCTTAATTTTATGAATTGCTTTCATCTCACCATCTCGTCTATATACGTCCCACTCTAGAGCACCTGCTTCGTCGTCTCAGAATGAGATAGCTTGGGTCGTAGTTCCCACGCATGGCCAGTGCGGATTGGGAACTTCACACACACCATTGATTTTTTTCGCAGGTCCTTACGATGTTTTCCTTCACACTAAAGTTTCTTGTAAATTCCAAATTAAAAACTCGAACCCATGACCCTCTGCTTGAGTGCATGGCTGTAGCTCCAACCACCAAGCTACCAAGGGCTTTTGTAAAATATTATACCTATAATTTTATAATTATTGTATCGCATTACATCGACGAGGGTCTGCATCTTTACTCTTCTACTTCAAACTATTATAGGTATGTATGTATATCCTGCTCTCAATGCAACTGAAGTTTATGTTTATTTTTAAAAGTTCAAGTGCAAACCAGTCGCGATCTTGGCTTGAAAATTTAGTAGGCATAATTTTTCCCATCCCTTCATTTCACATAATTTCATTTGATAAAATAACGTTTGCCATAAAAAATATAAAATCGTGTAGATTTTAGGATTTTGTGAAATGGAATCTTAAATTAAATACATACTTAATCTATATTCTATATATTTTTGAAAAAAATCCTTAGGAAACTTACTGAATGGAAACTTGCTTTCAATTTCCATAAAGTTTCTGGAAACTTTAGAACTTCCAGCATTTTTGAGAATGTTCTGCAACTTGTACGTATTTATTTCTGAGAAAATTACATTTTGTCAAACCATCTAGGTATCATGAATACCAACTATACTTCGTTCTTTTAGCATTAGAAAGAAGGTAAGCGATCTTGACATGTCTTTATATTGAAAAACACTTTAAAAAAATAAGTCACGGTGAGTATATAACAATTAGCAAGGACATGATCATTTACATGCTTTTGGTATAACAAGTAACAGTTACTGTTTATTTAAAGATGTTTTTCAATAAAAAGTCTTCAAGATTATGTACCCTTTTACTAATGTCAAAAAAACGAAGTATAGTCATAGACAAAATAGCTCCACGAATGACCATCTCACTGATGGGCACGTAACATAGTCATCAATATGCCGCAGTCATCGGCGACAAAGTGTCTTCCCGCAAGTCATTGACATGCACTGCGTCACGGGTTGCCCGTAATATGCATACTAACGTACATACTATACAACACAACAATTTGTAAACTGTTGTGTTTTGTTTTTGTAAGAAGTGGGGGAGGCTTTTGAAAGAAGCATGTAAATGATGTGGGTTAATGTTTTGTCTTGTGACGCAGGAAAAAGATCCCGTGGCAAAAAGTTTGTAGTACAATCTTTTTCGCTAGCTGTTAGGTACTTTTTAGTAGCTGATAAATAGCTTTTTTAAATAGAAAGTTATAGTTTGACCTATGGGCTCTCAAGCAGAGTTCAAACCGCTGCTCGCACCTTTGAGTTTTTGAAATTCATCTGCGAAGTTACATTTGAAAGTTGCCACGAGTTTTACGGTAAAGGAAAACATCGCGAGGAAACCTGGACAAACCTGCGAAGCAATTCAATGGTGTGTGTGAAGTTCCCAATCTGCACTATGCCCGCGTGGGACCTACGGCCCATGCCCTCTCATTCTGAGAGGAGGCCTGTGCCCAGCAGTGGGACGTATATAGGCTGGGATGATGATGATGATGAAATAGCTTTTTAGTAGTTGAGAATGATGTAATGGGAGAAACAATCGTTTTTAAATTGCATTGTCGTTTAATCTACACAATCTATGCCAAGTTTCAAGTCAATACAAACCGTTGAAGAGTTTTCTCCTGCGAAGATGATCCTGGCCAGACCACCAGAATCTTACTACCAGATTATTAAAATATCACCGGATTGCCTAAAAGTTAAGAGATTATAGCTCACAAACAATACAATAAAAACTTGAAAAGGATACTTTTGCCTATAGGACATTTTTACTTTAAATGACGGAACATAACTTTTTTTTTTCAGAATTAGGTAATTCTGGATTCTCCTTACTCAGAATCACGAGTATTGATTTATATACGAAGAAAAAAAGTGTCCATAATTTTTTTATCACTTTTGTGATTTTTTTTCATATGTGTAGTTTATGTGGGTCGTTACGAAATGGACACATAAAGTTTTTATAGAAAATTGGGGAAGTTTTTTTTCTTCGTAAAAATCAATAGTGCTCGTGATTCTGAGTAAAATTAGGTTGCATCATTTAAAGTAAAAATGCCCTAATAACAAAAACTTTTGGGTTTTCCCCCTTGTTTAATCTGTAGCCAGATGTCCCGTCGACCTAGTATTAGCGCTAGATGAACCGCGTGGTACTGACTAATTGCCGTTAATTGATATGACCTGTTTTCATTGTCATGTAGGTACCGTCGCTTCCTTGCTGGATTAGTACCTAGAGATACATGACACCTCGCCATTATAGTAGTAAAAAAAATGGCAGTCTCTTTATTTACAGAATTGTTACTGCTTTTTTAGGGTTCCGTATATCGAAAGGAAAAAACGGAACCCTTATAGGATCACTTTGTTGTCCGTCCGTCCGTCTGTCAAGACCCTTTTTCTCAGAAACGCGTGGAGATATCAAGCTGAACTTGATATCAAATACTCATATCTGCAGTCCCTTGAAGCCTTGAAAAAAAAAAACTTTTAAATTAACGCAATCAAAAGTTACAGTCATTAAACAACGTGATTCCATACAAATTGCCGTGTACTGAAATGAAAACCTATAGGGTACTTCCAGTGGTCCTAGAAACTTGAAATTTGGTGTGAAGGTAGCTACAAGACTACATAGTCCCTAACTTTTTTTCGCGGGAAATGTCCTAGATACTACTGGTAGACTTAGGTAGTCTGGTAGTCTCTATAGGACGCGTGACGGGTTAATAGCAGAATTTCTTGGATCTTATGCATAAGTGCTTGGTATCGTGTTGGTATTTACAAGAGCTATGCTAATTTCTTCATCAGCTTACCGTATTTGAATGGAGCGGCATTTGCTGGGGTAATTGGAATGGTAATTAGAATTATAAACTTAGCCCTTAGACTATGCATTTATTACTTTTTTTTAACAACAGCCTCTACCTATAGGTTTCCGCCACTGTCAGGAAATGTATAAACAAAATTTAGTAGGTATATAAGAATACGACAGAAAGCCAGTCTTCCGTATCGGGTTATTATTTAGAAGTCGCCCAAGTTTCAAAAATTCTCTGCTCTTCCTCCTAGACAGATCCAGAAGAGACCCGCAGCTCCTGTGCTCATGAAGAGCATATATACTTCAATCCATTCTAGTTGAAGACTTAGATAACGAGTCAAATGCAGTTGTCAACGTTTTTATAAGTTTTACAGATTTACAAAGTTTTACAGCTGCGTATCGAAATATGATTATCGATTGTGGACTAATACATTTTGGACTTTTTGAACTTGTAAGCTTTATTATTGTCACGCTCATGAGTTTTAATACCATTGACCAAAAATTGGTTCATGAATTCGTTAAATGAATTACGTCCCTCGAACTAACAATTATCCCCTTATGTTAAACTAGTGCAGTAGCTATTTGTTTTGTTTCATTAAACAGAGGTGGCATCACAGATATCCCTCACATAAAATAATCGGAACTTATCAGCTAATAAAAAGGCCCTAAACAGCTCACATTACATGAATAGATTTCAATACCATCTGAGTTTGAATAGATTTCACTCTCACAAAGTGTTATATCTTCATTATACTGATTATACTAATGGGTGCATTAGTTTAAAAGTCATTACTGCAATTACGTTAATTATGCCTGCTTAAGGTTAAGTTAACGCTGCGTTAAATTTAATCAGCGTGTTCATTCACGAGGCCAGGTTATGCAATCTGTTTGAAGCTACGTATATACTAAAGATTTCAGACCAAATAGGTAAAAAGTACTAACATAACCAAGCAAATTAGCTCATTGAAGTGGCAATGGGCAGGCCTATAGCACAAAGAACAGATATAGATAGATAGATAAAACGTTTATTTGTTACTGCAAACACACACAATCAAAATTAGATAAATTAGAAAAAAAAGAACAGTCCTAACTTAAAAGTAAACAATTTTCAATTGTTTGTGTGCGCTGCAGTAGTGCAAAAGGGCCATGGCTCAGTGCATGGTCAACATTGCTCATAGGAGCAAAACACTGATATTCTGCCACAACCCAGAGGGCCAAGAACAAATATTATCACCTTATTAAAAAAATATAAATGTACAATACAAAACGAAACAAACAGTGCCAAGCAAAACGAATACATTTTCAATATAACAGTTTTGTACCTGCCTACCATTAACGAAAACGTAATTTATTAAAAAATCAAAATAACTAAACAAACCAAATTTTACAAAGCTAAAAATTACAAATAAAAAATTCCCTGGAGATCGCCCACTTGGGGCATCGTCCCCAGGACGGAGGCCGCATTGCCCCTCTGCACCGCCAAACTTAGGCGCTGGGCAAAGAAAGTACCAGCCCTATGGTCGCCTGAGACGCCAAAGAGCTTGTCCGAGACTTCTTTTACAAACTTTTTTGTGTCGGACGACCATGGGCCCAAAGTTTAGATTGCAAGTGCCGCAAATATGTAGTTGTTCGAAAGAAATGCGTATTTGCGACACTTAACGAAAATGTATTTTTAATTTAATGATTCATAACATGCAAATGAAAACAGAGAAAGAAAACAAAAACAAATTAAGCAGCATCACAACAAACATGCAGCCACCCTTCACTTCCTTAACCCTACCCTACATTTTAAAATTACAATTATAGTCAAGTACCGAGCAACCGCTTTGCTTCTGCAAGAGAATTAACTTAATGTGTTTTATAAGGGTATTTTTTGATGTTAAAACGTCAGATGGCGGTCGAAAAGTTCTGGAATGGAGAACGCGGAACGCAAGCGCAGCACAGGTCGTCCTGGTTAAAGACGCGGGTTCACGGTGGATGCAAGCCGCTTACAACCGAAGCAACTGGAGGTCTGCGTAAGGCCTATGCCCATCAGTGGACGTCCTACCGCTGATATGATAATGATGGGTCTATATCGGCTCGCATACTTGTTGAAAGTCTGAATGAAATGTTTGTCAGAATGATCGTTTGTTATAATTATTTTTTCTCCGAATCCAAAAATTGTTTAGAATTGATTTAAAACAAACCTAATCTAGTCTATACTTTTCAATGGGAAAAATAAATAAACAAATATCATGGGGCAATTGACACCAATTGACCTAGTCCCAAACCTATTCCTAGTCCTAGTTAGGATGACCATTTAAATTTCAAGAAAAAATAAGGTTTCAGTGAGAAAAAAAATATGACAAACGATGATTTGGACAAACAATTACAATTAATGCAAATAAAATATGAATAGCGAAAAGTATGCGAACTTTGGCGCTTCCGATAATGACGATAGCAACTTGTACCACTACCATGACTTTACAGTGACCGTACTCGATAGCGACGGCGTAAATTATTTGTATGGAGAATTGTACAGCGCCTCTACAAATAATTTACGCCGTCGCTATCGATTACGGTCACTGTAAACTGATGGTAGTGGTACTGAACTCGGCTTCGCACAACTTTTCTACTATAGTAGAGGTTTCTACAACAGTTAATTTGTTTTAATTCTCTATGGTAACGAATAATCTTTTAATATACGTATGTTTTATTGTTTCAGAAGCCCGCCACTCCCGACAGCGGCGAGACACGAATTATGACGACGCGTTCCTGTCAGATGGCGCTCTTGACACTGAGCAAAATGACGCCGACAACCAAGGTATATTTCGAAAATACAAACCGAGACATGGATGCACAGAAAAACCAGAAAAAGAGGCCAGCACTCCGTCAGCAATCCGTGCTGCGTGCTATTACTCCTACACCCACTGCTGGAATCTAGACACGAATTTTTCCTATGCATACATATCTCAGGTTGCTTATTTCTACTATGCTACTTAAGCAGCAGCACTAGCGACATCTATGTTTCGTCGAGAGACGTCACACTCTTTCGGAACTAACCGCTCACCCAGACAGGAGATGTCGCTACTAAGCAATCAAATTATGATTGGTTTTTTGTCAAAAAGACTCCAAAAAAACAATCATAACAAGGTATAGGTATTTGCTTTAGGGGTCGGTTATTTTATGCTATAAACGATGCGTTAAACATTCATTGTCTTACGCGGTGAGCAGCGGCAAGCGCATGCGTGGTAATTAGATCATCTAAAACAAAATTGCGGGAAACCGGTGGATGCAAGTGGCGAGTTGTCGTTCATTGTGGCGTTCTAAGGGGGAGGCCTTTTTCCAGCAGTGGACGTCTTCGGGCTGATGATGATGATGATGATGAAAACAAAATTGATGTGCGTCAAGCGCATGCGTTTAACACAGCTTTTATGGCATAACAACCGAGCGCTTTAAGAGCAAGAATCTGCTGACACTGGATTTTTATCCTTCCTCCTTCCCAGCCTATGTACGTCCCACTGCTGGGTACAGGCCTCCTCTCAGAACAAGAGGGCTTGGGCCATGGTTCCCACGCGGGCCCAGTCCGGATTGGGAACTTCACACGCAAAATTTTTTAATTGGTTGGTGCGTGGATTTTTATAGATGCCTACAAATTTGTATGGAAACTTTGGTGCACAAGTCCCACTCGCACTTGACTGGTTTTCAAATTTTGACGCGTAACACATAACACACACACACACATTTATGAAAGATTCTCACGAGAAACTTACTGAATGGGAACTTGCTTTTAATTCTTATAAAAGTTTCCAGAAACTTCCTAGAAATTTCCTGCATATACGAATGTTTTTCAACGTGTGCCCTAACCCTTCTATCTTGAAAAAGCGTTAACTTAACGCGGGACGCAAATGATGAATTAAATAACAATGGAAAGAAATTGAATGAAATAGTTTTAATTAGCTTTAGACATGGTTATGATATTGAATCAGGCATCACTTTGCGGAGGTTTAATATCAATGAATTGTAAACAACTACTAAGCTGACCCGCTGGTTTATTCGAGCACCTAATATTGTTTGTAGAATTGTTTATAGTGCATTGGTCTTATAGGTGGGAGCGCCAAAGTTCGCATACTCTTCGCTAGTCATACCGTAATTTTTGTCCGAATCGTCGTCTGTCATAATTTTTTTCCCACTAAAGCTTACATTTTTCTGAAATATTTAAATGGTCATCCTATAGAAAACTATAGGTTAGGTTGGGTTTGTTTTATAACAATTCTGAACAATTATTGGATTCAGAGAAAAAAGAGTTATGACAAACGATCATTCTGACAAACATTACATTCGGACTTTCAATGAGTATGCGAACCGATATGTACCCCTTAGGAGGCGTTCAAGTAATACGTAACGCAAGTTTTGGTGATTTTTGACACCCCCTCTCCCCCCATGTAACGCGCCGTAACATTTTTCTTTACCGGTGAAATTACTGGCACTTGAGGTATCCTATCTTAGGCCTCTAGGTTGGCAACGCATCTGCAACACCCCTGGTGTTGCACATGTTTATGGGCGGTGGTGATCTCTTACCATCAGGAGACCCACTTGCTCGTTTTCCATCCAGGCGAAAAAAAAAACAAAAAAAGAAGTTCCTTTGGCCTCATCTGCACTTAACATCAGGTGGGATTGGGCTCAACGACGGCCAGTTTTAAATAAATAAATAAATAAATATCACGGGACAATTCACACCAATTGACCTAGTCCCAAAGTAAACTTAGCAAAGCTTGTGTTATGGGTACTAAGCAACGGATAAATATAATTATATGGATAGATACATACTTAAATACATATTAAACACCCAAGACCCGAGAACAAACATTCGTATTTTTCATACAAATATCTGCCCCGACGCGGGAATCGAACCCGGGACCTCAAGCTTCGTAGTCAGGTTCTCTAACCACTAGGCCATCTGGTCGTCTATAGTTTTATGTAAAAAAAAAATGTGTATTTTTCTTTCTCTGCAGCGGACATTGACGGTGATTCGATGCCCATTCTAAATGCGACCATCACGAGTCGCCCGCAGACCTACAACCTGACCATCGGGCGGAGTGTTCGTCTCGAGTGCCGCGTCGACATTAAAGGTATGCAAAATTCAACAGCAACAAGAGTGATAAAGTAGTTGTGTAGATAAGCAAACCCACGGCAAACGCTAATATTAAAATTTTGCCGTCCCGCAGTCTGGCCGCACCATTTAATGTACTATTTTATTACTTATTATGAGCCACCGTTATCCGGAAGCGCACGCGCACCGTTTTGGCGCCACCGGAACCGCCGCCATTTGGTTACGTCATAATTTAGTTGTGAACTGTGACTATGAATTATTGATGTTTTTTAATGACTGCGCTTATTGTGTACTGTTTAAAATGCAACAGTTCAATCATATTACAATTACGATGCATACTTTGTATTAAATATGACCGAACCTGAGACAGATTCTCTAAATACTCTCGTGAAAAATAAGGCTTGGCCGTTGTTGCTATAAAAGTTTTCTTTATTAATACACAATATTTTGCAGGTGGTAGGACCTTGTGCAAGGTCCGCCCGGATTGCTACCACCATCTTGCTCGCTAATCCTGCCGTGAAGCAGCAGTGCTTGCACTGTTGTGTTTCGGCGTGGAGAGTAAGACAGCCGGTGAAATAACTGGCACTTGAGGTATTCCATCTTAGGCCTCTAGGTTGGCAACGCATCTGCAATACCCTGGTGTTGCAGTTGTCTATGGGCGGTGGTGATCTCTTACCATCAGGAGACCCACTTGCTCGTTTGCCATCCAGTCGATTAAAAAAAAACAATAATATACAATAAATAAAATAAAAAACAAGATAGAACTGAAGCTAACTTATATTTACTCACCCAGGTCGCTACTATTGGGTAGACATGGGGAAAAGCGTTACATTTTGATATCAGTGACTGAAGATCCCGTCCCAAAAATGTCACAGTGAAAATTCTTCGTGACTTTGTCACGCCTGTTACTCGTGACACTGCATGATATTTGTGACACGTCACGGTCCTGTAATGAACGTTTTTTCTGTCGCAGTGTTATTTCAACGTGACTTTGTCACGCCTGTTACTCATATCACCATATGATATTGTCGCGGTGCTATGTGACCGTGTTTTTGTCACACCGTTATCACACAAGTAGTTAATCCAAAAGAACCTTCACACTTTTACAGGATTAGGACTCACTCCATAGCGTCGTGATTTGAGTAACAGAGACTGCGCTAGGCGCTACTTTATTTTTCCCCCATATCTACTATTGGGCAGGGTGCCCATAACACTGGCTGCGATTCTATATGTTACCCATACTGTTTCACCATTCATTGAATAAATTTATCTGACAGATACTCGTAAATTTGGTGCCGTCTCTGTTTGTTTTGTTAGAATAGACAGAGACGGCATCACATTTATCCGTCAAATAAAATTAATCAATCGGTGGTGAAACAGCCCCTTAAACTAAAAAAAAAGGAAATTTGTATAAAAAATGACCCTGATATTATTTTCAACGGCACAAGTCATAGAATTTTACAACAGTCCAGATTTTAGCTAAAATTAACTGTATTTTTCCAAAGCATTGCTGGTTATGAGATCTTTACTTCATTGTAAACAAATCACGTCAATCCAGACTTGGCACGTTTTTACAGCATGTTTTTATGAGGTAAAATTTTGGGTATCTTATTTAATTACTTTTAAACATAATAAGCAAGTTTACAGTTCAACCAATAAACTTACAGATTGTATTACTTATAAGTATATTTTTTACTAATTGGAAAATTTGAACAGTCCCCTGCCAACTTTCTCTTCTAATTATGATGATTTGAACAGTAAAAATGGTTTTGCACCATAACTACAGTGTTGTGTAGACTTGTATAAATATGCGCAAATGTCAATCTTATCGATTATTTTTATATTCATCATAATCAGGCAAAAGGGTACTGTTTTGTACTCTTGGGACAATGTTTGATAAAAAATGTTAATAAAATAACATGCATACAAAGCTTTTATTTGTGCAAGCGAAGTCCAAAGGAAGGGTTATTATATAAACAAACTTGTTGACGGTAGAACTTTTTTAATTTCAGATACGGTGGTGGAATGGACAAAAGACGGCCAAACTATTGTGAAGACTGACTTTCTGGTGGGATCACCCACTAAATACGACTTGTAAGTTTCAATACTTTTTAATTACATTTGCTTCATTTTTGTGCTTGCCTTCAACTCAACTCATAAGTTTTTTATACGAAAATAGGCTTCGCTGTGGCAGAATACTTGGCCGGTGTTTTAAATAAATGTTTGTCTTTTACAGTAACAGCACAGCAAGCAGCGACCTGATAGTCAAGTCGGTGGAGCCGAGCGACAGCGGCATCTACCGGTGTAGACTCGAACAGGGTCTTCCGGCGCAAGTCGAGCACTCTTTGGTGGTGTATGAGGCACCAATAGTAGTCAGTAAGTAGAAATAAAGTACCTATTAAAAAATATTTATATCCGCGGACCGGGAGACGAGCTGTCGGTGGGCCTTCAACAGGATGGAGTGACGACCTGGTTAAGATCGCGGGGTCGCGCTGGATGCGGAAAGCAAAAGACCGGTCTGAGTGGAGAGCCTTGGGGGAGGCCTATGTACAGCCAGTGGACGTCTTGATTGCTGGCATGATTATGATTGTATTATATATTTAACTTATCTTTATACTATAGTAAAGTGGCTTATTAAATAAATATTATTAAATATTAAAATTATGATTCTACGGCTGCCTACATACTAGACTATGGCCGTATGGTTTACTTTTACACTATATAAGACAGAAATATCTGTTCAAATGAACCATGTCATTGATTTCAGTGATCAGGAATAATGTTTACAGATTACTCGTATATAAAAAATCAAATTCAGTTCGAAAATCTACTTTTATTTATACAAAAGATTTATTTGTTTTTCTTTTCTTTCTTCAGTACAACCGGGTTTGATTATTATTATAGAGACACCTAGTTCGAGACCCTAGGGGACTAAGAACAGTTTTAATTCCGGGCCTGCAGTTCTGCAAGATAGCAATAAACGAATACTTCGGGAACAAAATCACGGGCAACAAATAATATTTAAACATGGCCGAGTCTCACCAGTACTTTCATTTATACCTAGTGCCATAAACGAAGACGCGTGATTTTGACAAAATTAGACATTAATGACATTGTAATAAGAACCACGGCACGCGTCATCGTGAATGACTACCTATAGTTTATATTTACAATGTAACTTTCAGACATTACGGCGAGTCCTTCCGATCGGCCGCGCGAGGGCGCTGATGTCACTCTGACTTGCAACGTCAACGGTTCACCAGCTCCCGAGGTACAGTGGACCTTGACTCCACTGGGAAGTACGGAGGTAAGTCTACCAGGATACCGACTTCTTAAACTACGTCCCTTGAAAATGCGACGAGTATACGGATTGGGAATCCAACCCTACCGGATTCAGTTATACCTCGATTTTTGTAGCATTAGAATAAGGGTAAACAATCTTGACGTGACTTTTTATTGAAATACACTTATGAAAAATAAGTCACAGCAAATAGCAATAATTAGCAAGGATATATGATCATTTACATGTTTTTCGTATGATAAGTAATTAATAGTTACTGATTTTGGAAAACTTTTCTAGATGGTTTACCCTTTTTCTAATGCTAAAAAAGACGAAGTATAGTTAAGGCTACGATATAGTATAGTACCAGTATAATTACAGTGATTAACTTTTTTTTTAATGTTGAAAACAAAAAGTACCTATTACTAAGCGTATGGACACTTTGCAATTGAAAACGTAAACGTTTAACTTGTTTCTAACGATCCATTATCAATTTACTAAAGGTGTAGAGATGATCCTGGTCATGCTCACGTCTCTCGAATCACACGATAGTTTTTGCAAGTCACTAAGTAACCAGACAAGTGATTAAGCTAAGACATCTCCCCCCCCCCTCCTATTTTCTAAGCCGTGGTGGCCTAGTGGTTTGACCTATCGCCTCTCAAGCAGAGGGTCGTGGGTTCGAACCCCGGCTCGCACCTCTGACTTTTTCGAAATTCATGTGCGGAATTACATTTGAAATTTACCACGAGCTTTGCGGTGAAGGAAAACATCGTGAGGTGCACAAACCTGCGAAGCGATTCAATGGTGCGTGCGAAGTTTCCAACCCGCACTGGGCCCGCGTGGGAACTATGGCCCAAGCCCTCTTGTTCTGAGAGGAGTCCTGTGCCCAGCAGTGGGACTTATATAGGCTGGGATGATCCACCCCCCCCCCTAATGATGATGATTCACAATGATGTATTGCAAAAGAACAATGCACAAGTTGCACAACCAAAAATACAGGAGACTTCTAGAAAGTTCCCAGAAACTTTACAAAAGACAACCGGTAAAACAGCCGGTGAAATTACTGGCACTTGAGGTATCCCATCTTAGGCCTCTAGGTTGGCAACGCATCTGCAATACCCCTGGTGTTGCAGGTGTTTATGGGCGGTGGTGAACTCTTACCATCAGGAGACCCACTTGCTCGTTTGCCATCCAGTAGAATAATAAAAAAAATACATATTACCATGGCAGGTACTTTCTAAGAAATTTCGCAACTTGGAAACTTGGGATTGCTAATTATAAACAAACAACACTACGAACAATCAATTCTTTTAGACAACCTAATCTTTAGGAAGTTCATTGTGTAACGATAACAGAACTCACACGTTGAAACTGTCACAGAGACAACAAATACTATTATAATGTGACATTAAAGACCGAATTGCCTTGACAGCAAACAGTAAAGGCGTCAATTCAATGATAAAGTTTGATAATGTCTGTCTATACGATTGATGAATATCATTTTGTATTGCTGGCGGACATTATCGCGAATTTGGGCCAAGTTATTTCCTATTTGAAGATAAAGTAAAAGCGTGAACAAAAACCGGCCAAGAGCGTGTCGGACATGCCCAAAATAGGGTTCCGTAGCCGTGACGAAAACATTGAGAAATATTTTTCTAAGGATTTCGTATTTAATACGGAATCTTCCAAGTTTAGGTATATTTTATACCTTAGGCTGCTCTACTCTTAAACTACTAATAATTCTCAAGCAAACATAGCTGTTATAGTTTTCCTTGAAAGTTTGTACTTACTAACATCCTGAATTTTTTAAAAATGTTCCACCCACCGGTTTATATTTTAGAGTAGGGTGGGGGGGAGGAATCGAGCGCGATTTTAATGAAAATTTGCACTTTAAAGTTGAATATTTCGCAAACTATCACTGAACCGAAAAATCGTCTTAGCAAAACCCTAATGGTTTTAACCTATCCAACGATACCCCACACTATAGGGTTGGATGAGAAAAAAAAATCACCCCCACTTTACGTACTTTGTACCATTTTGTCGGCATAGTTTACATAATTGTAGTTTGCAAAATTATAGCTTTCTAGCATTGATAGTCCCTGAGCAAAGCCGCGGACGGACGGACAGACAGACAGACATGGCGAAACTATAAGGGTTCCGTTTTTGCCATTACCGGTCAGCCTGTCCAGGATTTTTTTAGAAAAACCATTTCTAATATAATATATTTTCTAATATAAGTACTGAATTTATTATAAAATACCTACATTTCATTCTATTATCAGACCGGTGAAGATCGATGTAGGCTTGTATCTTCTACTATGTTAAACGCAGCAAAAAGCGTTGACGTTGTATGGGTTATTTTAACTTCACTACTCGACGGTAGATGGCGTTGTAGGACTTTACTGTGATAAAGTATTGTCGTCTTGAAACACTCAAAAGCTAATGTACCAACAGCTGCTGCATTTGTCGCTATGAAAATAACTCCATAGTAATTTTTACAAGCTTTGATTTAACTTCATGAAAATGTAATTAAAAAAAATTTTTTTTAGCTACCTATACCATACCATAACACTAATGACACTAACAAGACAGGATTAGTATATATCTACGCTAAGGTACATACAGGTAGACGATTTAAATTAGCACGCTTATATGCTTAAAGGGAAGCCCTTTATAAGGATAACCCTTATAAGCGATATGCAAGATGTTGGTGAGCGGATGATAAGGGTTTTGTAAGGGTATTGGGATACCGATTACTCAAATGGGTTAGCGTTTATAAGGGCTTTAAAAAAAGGGAAAGGGTAGTGGTGTTATGGTTATGTTAGCCTTATGCAAAACCCATACAGTAAAACCCTTTGTAAGGGATAGCGGGCCGGTTCCTGACTCTGTCTAAACTAAATAATAACTCTCTTGGTTTAATGGTTGTAAAAAGAGATCTACCTGAATTCTGTGTCATACAAATTTTGATTTTATGGTGTGTAATAAAGGATATTTGTATTGTATTGTATTGTACTCTACCCTATTAAGACGGTAGGTGGTAACTAAAAAAAAATGAAATAAAATGAGTTATTTATACCTTCGTGTAGCTTAAGACATTCCGCATCAGATGCTCATAA
The DNA here is from genome assembly GCF_025370935.1 of Choristoneura fumiferana. NCBI lineage: Eukaryota > Metazoa > Arthropoda > Insecta > Lepidoptera > Tortricidae > Choristoneura > Choristoneura fumiferana. Next base: position 10,479,200 of record NC_133500.1, read on the forward strand.
GGTAATAGGTGCTTAAAAGGGCACTACTAATTTAATGTAAACCTAGCATTATCGCTGTACTTAAGCAGTCTATCCTTTTCCAATTACAGAACAAGAATCTGGGAGAAAAGGACGCGACGTTCACCCGCTACGGTGTTACCATCAAGAATATAAAGTCGGAACAATCTGGCACTTACTTCTGCTACGCCTTTAACTCCGTGGGAAACAATCAGAACATGATTAAGGTCGTCGTTCTAGGTACGTCCTGAGGTCTTATTATCTAACACATGACCATTATTCCAGCCTATATAAGTCCCACTGCTGGGCACAGGCCTCCTCTCATAATAAGAGCGCTTGGGCCGTAGTCCCACGGATTGGAAACTTCACACACACCATTGATGGTTTGTGCAGGTTCCCTCACGAGTTTTCCTTCACCGTAAAGCTCGTGGTAAATTTCAAATGTAATTTCGCACATAAATTTCGAAAAACTCAGAGGTGCGAGCCGGGGTCTGAGCCCACGGTCCTCTGCTTGAGAAGCTATAGGTCAAACCAGTAGGCCACCACGGCTTAGAAAAATATTATTATATAATCTGTCAAGCAAATAATATCCGCAGTGGTCCAATGAACAAGTTTTATGTAGAGTGATGGCACCAACCATGGACATGTTAAACACAGTAGCACTATTTCTGTAATGCAAATAATATTTACACTGATCAACTTCATAGAAGACCGGAGTAAATACTTTCATGCAGCTGATCGCTGGACGTTAAACTGGGTTATTCCCACCTGTTACCACCAATTTTTACCAGTGGTAACAACTGGGTTTTTTTTTCCTATCTTTCACCACTAAAGTACTCAGTGGTACTGCTGCAAAACTGCTGAAAATTAAAATGAATGTGTGGTAACTAATTGGATTTTTTTCTCATCTCATACTCACTAAAGAAATTGGTTCAGTGGTAACAGATGGGAATTTTTATTCCCATTAGTTACCAGTGGTAACAGGTGGGGAAAAAATTCCCACCTGTTACCACTGATATCAAATTGGTGGTAACAGGCGGGAATAACCCGTTAAACTGAGTCTGTGCGGAGTCCACTCCGCTCGCAGTGGTAAATCGAGCTTAAGTGTTGTGGATAAAAGCTAATACATTATTTAATTCTCGCAGGAAAGCCTCGCATACACGTCCACCAAACAGTTGTCAACTCCGCCATCAACGTCGAAGCAACGCTGCGGTGTGTCGTTCATGAAGATTTACCGTGAGTACATTCTCATCAAATACCTACATAAAAGGACAACTGGGGATCGAATACCTATTTCTTAAAAGACATGTTTCATTAAAATCGGTTCAGCCGTTTTTGAGATATTGAACATTGAAGTGACAAAGTCGGGTTCTCCATTTTTTTGTAAACCCCCGACATTGTCACTTCAAAGTTCATTATCTCTAAAACAGCTGAACTGATTTTGATAAAACAAGTCTGAGAACAATTGCTAGAAAACCTGCTTTCAATTAAAAAAACCGCATTCAAAACGGTTCACCCGTTTAAGAGCTACGGTACCACAGACGTACAGTCAGACACACATAACGGTCAAACTTATAACATCGCTCTTTTTGCGTCGGGGGTTAATAAAAGAGACGTGTATCTTTAATCATTGTGTCCTTAATGACGTCACTGGGCAAGGTAGTTTCTTAAAAAAAATATTACCTACCTAGTCCGTCCGTTAGATTTTAGAAAATATTGTACTTATACTTTTTGTCAATGAAAAAAAAAGTTATGAAGATATGGGCAGCCATCTGGGCCCACACAGAAATTTACCCTCTATTAAAGTACTAAGCCCTAAACCCACGGCTTCGCCCGCATTGGAAATAAATAACTTAGTGCCTGAACTGTTGTAAGTATATTATGGCCGCGCAATTTTTGAAATATACAACGTCAACAGTACTTACACGATTCTTGTTACCATGGAAACGCAATAAATAAATGTCTTAGAGTTTGGCCTGAAAAAAGTTAAGGTAACAGTTTGAAAGGACAAGGTTCGCTCGCACAACGCCATCTACTGATTGCAAACGAAGTTAACACGTCACGTCATCTTGAGAGCTCAGGTACGTCGCCGTTCTTGGACAGTGCCTTCTATCCTTGTTTAAACTTAAAATATTATCCCACGGAAACGCATTACCGGGATATTAAGTATATCCCATGTCTCAATGCATACCTTTGACTGTCTGTACGCTAAGTTTCATGTAAATCCGTTATTGCGTGATTGAGTAAAAAACATCCAAACTTTCACATTTATAATATTAAAGTAGGATAGGATTTTGTTTTTTGCCTTATTATGTCTGTGTCTTGAATAAAAAATTTCACTTTATTTTTTGCAGTGTTGCTATAACTTGGTTCAAAGACCAGAAGCCAATCACCTCTGCCAGCAAGACCAGGATCAGTACCATGGGCACCCACTCGAATTTGACTGTCATCCCGGAATCTGACGCTGATTTCGGCACTTACACTTGTGAGGTGAGCTAGACCTATAATTTTATACTTTGATATGATGAAAACACATTAGATGGCCTAGCGACAAATATTACCAGGTAGAAGATACCTCTGCCGTGTTTCATGAACCTCCAAGTTACAATTTACAAGCAGACTACCGCTTTTACACTAAAAAAAATAGATTTGCTAACAGACTAAGCAGACTTACAAACTTTCGCATTTATAATGGGATGGGATTTAAAATAAAAATAAAGTTGGTTTTTTGATGTTTTAATTTTATTTTTTATTCCACGACTTTCCAGGCTTCTTGCGATATCGGCGTGCACAGCCGCTCCATAGAGCTGGTGCAGAGGCCCGTGGTCGAAGACCTGGAGGCTGACGGCTCCAAGCTGGCCTTCAAAGTGCACTCGCACCAGAAGCTCGAGGACATCGAAGTGCTGATCAAACCACTGACTGAGGCAAGTACCACGTCACAGAGCGGAGCTTGACAGATGGACAGCAAATAAATCCTAATAGGGTTTCGTGTTTTCCTTTTGAGGCACGGAACCCAAAAATACCTAAGTAGGTATGTTTGCTAGCGGTTGCGGGTTCGATTCCCGTGACGGGCAAATATTTGTAAGATGAATATGAATGTTTGTACTTGAGTCTTGGGTGTCTGTATTTATTTAAGTATATATAAATGTACTTGGGAGCAAAGAAATCGAGCGACCCTTGTAATTTTTACGTTGATTTTTACGTTTTTTAAGTCGTACAAGTCGTTCAAGCAAGTTTATAAACTTGTGAGCAAAAATTTGATCAAAAATATCTGAACACGACTTTGTTATTTACGGCGTAGAAGCGTGTTCAGAAATTTTTGATCAAATTTTTGCTCACAAGTTTATAAACTCGACCGTACATAGAATCTTTGCTTGGTGTAGGGCTAGGACAATTGTTTGTAATTTGTCCCGCGATATTATATATTATTTGTTCTTTTAGGAAGGCGATTGGATGCCGCCGCTGAAAGTAACCCTGCCTCCTACACAAAGCCACGAATACGACGTAAGCTACGTGATCCAGCAGGAACTGACGCCTGGACGCTACGAAGCTATCGTAAAAGTGAAGAACAATAAAGAATGGAGCCATCCCAGTGACGCTGCTATTGTCAATATTGGTGAGAAATGATAGCTGCAATACAATATTTTAAACCTTCGTGATTTTCACTGTCCAAAACACGGCCACTGTAATGTGGCTAAAACGTCGAGGTACAGTAACCGGCCATAAAGATTGCACATCGGTCTTTGGAAAGAGACTCATTTAGATTAAAACATATAATAAAGAGTTGTTGAAATCCCCCATAAACTTTAAACTATACGATGGCATCTTTAGTAAAAAGAGGGAAATATTCTATTTCTAGTAGACGCAACAGCTCTCTATAGATATCCGAAGTTTACATGTCATTCATTTGAGGTAAACTAATTAAGTCCATAAAGGTGCAGTATTTATTTGATATAAAACGTCACTTAATAAATACGATGATTAATAGACGGTCGCCAGTGTTCGGAAATCGTCGTGAACAGCCAATTGTCTTTTTCCGAAAACCGATGTGCATTCTTTATCGCCGGGTACTGTAATTATTACTGTAATGTTCAAAGGAATAAAATACAAAAAAACTGTTCAAAATTTAATTTTTAATACTAGCTTTTTTGCTGATTGTAGATACTTTTTATTGACTTCCAATAATGGGACTTTAAAAGTTATGTGAGAAACGGCGTACCCGATCTCAGACAGACCATGACGCCAATAGAGTCGACTGTGGAACCTTTTCGCTTTAAATTTGCGGGTGTTCGCTTGAACTTATTTTTTTTTGTTTACTAGATTTTTTTAATTTAATTTTTATTTTATTTTAGTTAATGAACAGCCGGTCATCCAAGGTGCTTCTGGTAAGATTTATATTTTATTTATATTGTTTTATGATTTGGGGTTAAGCTGTTGACTTCGATACCGTACCTACTCAAATCAGTACGGAATTTTATAATTATTGTGTGTACAATTCTTAAAAGATTAAGCAAACGATAAATAAAAATAAAAGTAATTTCAGTTTTCGAGATTTGAAAAAAAAACAACTTTTTAAAATATTTATTAGAAGCCTTGTTTCTTTATTAATATTATAAATGTAAAATCATTCTCTTTCTATTTGGCACTATGTCTATTTGGCTGCCTGTCTGTTACGCCTTCATGCTTAAACCGCTATATCAGTTTAGATATAGAGACCCTGGGAATGATATAGGATAGTTCTTATCATCTTATCCCAGGAAATTGCATAGTTCCCTCGGGATAGCGATTACTTTTTTGTTTAATTTAGCATATATTATTATATCATATATGTGATGATACTACGGTTTGCCACCATTTTGTATGTTTGTACATGAAAACATTTTCTGTATAATTTAATTATTAACAGCAATAAACGCATATCAGCAGTTATAGAGTACTTAGTATTGAATAAAAAGTAAATAATTTATTTTATTGTAACAAAACTTACAGCTAAAAGTCTGGAATACTTAATATGAATTTTCTTACATCGTTTCGTTCTGTTTATAATGCTGAATTTGGATGTTAATTTTGTTTGAATAATTAAAAAAAGCTTATTCTTAAACATAATAATAAGGATTTACTTAGAACAAGACTAAAAATAAGTCAAAGCTGTATAAATTGTAGTTTTTAATCAACTTCAAATACGAGAAGTTAATCAATTCAGTTGAACTTTTTCAAATTTGTTATCTCAGAACTCCGTTACTTTTAAAACGTTTTGTTTTTTTTTTGTTTTGTTTTGAGAATGTATAGGTACTTTCCGTTTGGTTTCTCATTTTTTTGTTTTTTACTTTTTTAATAAAAAAATATATATCGTTTTTTGTTCTTCAAATAATAAAAAAAAACTTTTTTTTTTTCAGTATATCGCGGTAACGATGCAACATTGAACCGACCAGCAACTGTCCTCCTCTCGACCGTTCTGATGTACCTCTTAGTACGAATGCTGTAAACGACTTAGCTTTATTATTTATTAGTAATCTTATTGTATTCGTGGTAGATCCTGCTACTAAAGCACAGAACGCTTTTGTACTTCATATTTTACTGTTTATACAAAACGTTATGTAACGTACACACAGAGGTACGATGCGTTTTTATCTGTTAAAAAAGTTTTTAACAAATATAATATAATTATGATGTTTTTTTTATGCATCTTTTAATCATCGCGTCACAGCCTTTGGACAAACGATTTCCACATACATCGTGTGTATCTTACCATCTTGCTCAATCTCATATTGAATAATATTAGCGTGAGCAGGATGGCACGTTACGAGGCATGAATTTTGCAATTCTTAGTATAAAACAAGTTTCGACCTCTTCCGTGAACTTTCAGCACTACTTACTGTCTTTTACTGGTAGTAGTAACGCACGTAACGTAACGTAATACTTTTAAGTGTTGCATTCGTTAAAAAAAGTGTTACTTTAGGAGTCCAAAAGGTATTGATGCGTAAACGTTACTGCGTTACCTCAAAAGGTTGCCAGAATTTCTTTGCAACAATCTAACATAGCGCCCATGTGCTCTATGTCCAAGATTAAATTTGTACAAAATGCAGTTAGGAGCTACTATTATTTAGGTGATTGTTTTATACATTTTCGTAAAAGTGAAGCAGAGATACTTAAAAATTCAGCTTTTTCAAATTAAGCTTTTCATGGAAAGTCCTTGGATATTACTAGGGCTAGGATAGGTTACGTCGGGGTTGAGAAATCCATGGAGTCGCTAAGTGGTGGCCAAAACAATTATATTGTTACTATTTATTTTATTATATGCATAAGTACACAAAATATCACAGAAAGAAAGAACATGTACCTATTGAAAATATTGTAATCGATATTTTAATGTCATCTCTAATATAATGTTGAACTGAATTAAGTATATCATCAGCATGAACTTTAGAAATAAAACTAATAAAAAAATGTTTCTAGCAAATATCCACTCCATGGATTTTAAAACCACGAATTGCCGCGATTTCCACTGCTCCATATATTACTTGTATGTACTTTGCGTATTGTAAAAACAATTGTGAATTTCAACATCCACTTTGTATGTTTTAAGTACCAGTTTTACTATCAATGTAAATATTATTTTTAATTACATTCTGTAGTATACAATTCACTTTAGGTATTTTTTTTCGACTTCTTATTAAATAACTTTTATTTCTTGACATAAACAATCTTGTAAACACTTTATTTTATTTACAATTCAAAGAAGTCGTCATTCTCACTTTAAATTAAGTTTTTTTAGTGTTTTAATGTTAGGTAATTATTACCAAAGTGTAATTAAGAATCACATTTAGTTTATACTTTAGTTTTTACGCAGTTCGTATATACTTCTTTCGAAATTAAAACTTAATATACGAATGAAGCAATTGAGTTTCCACGATTTTCAGGTTATAATTAATAATAAAATAATAAGAAGTACAGAATAGATTTATAAACCTACTATTAATAATACAGTGCAGTTATTAACTAGCTTAACAAGTCAGTTGTAAATGAAACTTTATAATATATAACAAATCGAGTCATACTGTCGCTGCCATAATATTACTATACAAACAATTTATTTCGAATATCTAATTAATTATTAATTAAGATTTATATTACCAGTTAAATAAATTGTACCTATATTATAATACAATGTGCCTGTAATTTACAGATCAATAGTTCCAGAAGAGGTGCTTTTTAGTCCTTTTATGCAAAATAACGTAATCTTCCATTTATAATAGTGAATTATTACCAATTAGTCTTAATTTAATATTCAGCCGCGTTTTATTAATTTTCAATTAATTTTATCGAATTAAATTAACTAGAATTAATATGTAATGCACTTTCGCAATTGTCTGATATTTCTAGAGGGCTGGAATAATTTATCATGTATTTTTCTTAAAAATAAATCATGAACCAATTACTGTTACTATTAAAAAAAACAAGAATAATAAAAACAGTGCGATAAACCCAATGACGCTGCTGTGTATGAAATTATATTATATTGCATCATTTTATAAAATACGCATTTATAATGTTTATAGATTGCCTTAAAATATTGTCTAATATACTTGTGCCTTAACTTGGCCTAATGTGAATAAATACTATCTTATTTTATTGTCAGTAAGTTCCAGTGTATTCTTTTCCATTTACAGATTATTGAAGGGCATGTAAATAGGTTTTTTTTTTAATTAATTAAAGTATTATACATTACGAAAAAAATCCTAGGCAATTGAATCAATTTTAAAACCCGGAATGAATAAATTACACAATATGAAACAAAAACATATAACCATTGATTAGTACAGTCCACTACAAAGATACGTATTATAAAGATCGTAACGTCGTAACTATATAAGTACATATTTTTGTAACTTTGGCCAGATGTTTTTTAGTAGTTGACTGTACTTTGTCAGCTACAGTTTTAACGGATTGAGGGTCCTTTTACTCTTTCGCTACGTGCGGACAGTGTGGCTGATCCTGGGGTTTAATCGTGCCGTCTCTTTCTCAAGCGATACTTCGAAGAAGGACGGCACTAATACTATAATGAGAACGTAGCATTTGTTCTTGTTATCCTATATTACATATATTTGTATTGCCGTCTCTGTTCAATTAAATATAATAAGAGAGACGCCATCATAAATATCTATAATATAAGATAACAGTAACATAATAGAGACTAGTAAAGGGACGGGTATATATAGTCCTCCACATCGATTTCGATGACGACGACCCTGACTAAAACAATATAACAATTTATTGATATAGAAAGACTCAATGATGGCTAAAAGACAGGTGAAATATGCGCTAGGTGGCGTTAGTATCGAATGGTTTTTCTAAAGTTACGGTCTTGCTTGCATATAAACTAGAGATATTTCGCCTGTATTTTAGCCCTCATTATACCTACTGCAATATGTGACGGTATTGTCTAACGCTCTGGCATCAGCGATCGTATTCGCCATCTCTTTCTAGCATCATCTTATAATGTAACAAAAAGAAGTGGTGAAAATAAATGATTGTAGTTTCAACAGTGTTGGATAATAAGACCTCTGGATTATAAGCGAAAACGGGGCGATATAGAGTCGATGCAAGGGAAATTCTATCCCCCTCACACGCGTAAGATTTGTGCGCAAAAATGAGGTAGTACTCGTTCAGTTGCGTCGTGAAGGTAGTACAGCACGCGCGAAATCATCGGTGGTGCGATGGAAAAATTCTTTGTACATTGCGCTGCTGATACGGTCCCCGCTCAGCTGTTACCTTACAACACACGCAATGGATTAGTTAGAAAATCGCTCGTCGCGCCGCTCTTGCGTATAGTTATAGCGGGTCCTCTACTGTTTTGTCAGGGAGCCGGTCATTCGTGTATTATTTATAGTGATGGACGATTCGATTGCCAGTTGCCAATTGTGAATGGCCACAATCATTAAGCTACTATGGATAAGCCGCGAGATCCCGGGTTTCATGTTGTTAGATAAGGATAATATTTTTTATTAATATTAAGTACAAAAAAAGATGTGGAGGTGGTTTGATCCTCTCAAACATTGGATTGTGGGTTCAAATCCCGGCTCGCACTACTGAGATTTTCGAAATGCATGTGCTAAATTACATTTGAAATTTACTACGAACTTTACGGTGAAGGAAAACATCATGCACCTGCACTAACTTGCGAGCAATTCAATGGTGTGTGTAAAGTTCCCAATCAACATTGGACCCACATAGGAACTACACCCTAAGCACGGATTAACGGGATCGAACTACGGGGCAACGTTTAAAGTAACTATTTTCAATACAGAATGATTTCATTTTTTGACAAATAATTATTCTTTTATTGTTTGATATAAAATTAGAATTCATTGTTTTAATAGTGTAATCGGCATCACGGGCTTATGAAATATCCATAATAATCTTTCTAAGGCAACGAGGCAACCGAATCACCAATCGCTTTATTTGTGTATTTATTGGATCATAGCACAAGATTTAAAACAAATTCCTCAAACATGACATGAAGTAAAATAAAAAAACGGCTGATTCTAATAAAAGTGGCATGGCAGGCTAAAGTTAATTCAAAAAAATATATATATGTTTTTTTACTTTTTTTGCATAAAAACAGCTTCTTGGTATTTCATTTGTTACAAATATGTTAAAGGGAACAAAGTATTCCTAAAAACTTAAGGGTTATGGGTTCTTGAAATATTGATGAAGCAGGCTAAAGTTAAATTAGACAGGCTAGTAGTGAAAAGTTACCAGGTTAAAGAGAATTATATCAAATGAAGAAATGTATCATAAGTTTAAGAGGCTGTTTCACCATCCATTGATTAGTGTGAACTGGCGGTTAGGTGTGATGCCGTCTCTATTTGTTTTGTTCGAATAGACGGAGACGGCATCACATTTAACCGTTGGTTAACGCTAATCAATGGATGGTAAAACAGCCCCTAAATGTAATTTCTTAAAAAAGTATGAGTCTCTTGGAGGCATATATAAGAAAATAAAACTATTTCAAAATTATACATATTTTATACAGGGTTATTTGTAATTTACTAGCATCCTTTTAACCCTAAACTCCTACCACTTAAACAAATGTTTTTTGTTTTACGACTTTTTAAAATGGAGCCGTAAAACAAAAAACATTTGCTAAATCTTGTATATTTTTTATTTTTCCTTCCTGTTTTCTTCGCTGATATTGTTCTTTATGTTTCCTTTGGAACTCAGCATAGAGTTCTGGATTTCTTTTTATTTTTTCGTATCTTTTCTTTTCGTTCTCCCTTTTTCGTGCAACCTCTCTTCTCTTGACTTTTGTTTAGTTTTTGGTTTCCCCATTACATGTCGGCCCTAAAATATTATGAATTAATTACAAGACAATGCAATCAAATCAGTCCCTCCGATGAAATGAATGACATCAGATAGTAAAAACTGGCCAAATAAGAACGTACCTAGGCAAAATAACACGAAAAAAATCGTTTTCAACAAGTAACGACACCACTATTTTATACGAATGATTTTTTTACAAACTGTAAAAATTTTAGTTGTAAACAGGATCACCATGATTGTTTTTTTTTAATTTTCAATCCAATAGTTTCACTTTTAGAGTAGGGAGGGGGACACACTCCAAAAAAAAATTGCAAAAGCTATATTTACGAAAAATTACAGCTATAGTACTAATGGATCTAGTGCGGATAGATAAACAGACACAAAGTGAAATTATAAGTGTTTAGTTTAATAAAAAGCAATTCTCTACATTTACTTTGGTAGAACACTGTTAGTACTACTTAAAAAAAAGTCCATAAAGTTATTCTTAGAAATTATATGCAATTTTTAAATAAAATATTTTATGGTTCACTTTTTTCTGCCATGAGTCACTTTAGTCTGTGCTTCAGTTACAGATTAAAGTGACACAGATTAAAGTGAAAAGTGGATTCAAAAGACATTTACTCTAAAACCGTCAAAAATATGAATGTGCCACTCTTAATAACGTAAGTAAATACGTCATAATATCACATTAAAATGATTATCTAATAAAGTCCCATATAAATAACATAAAATAATCGAGACAATGTAAAGTTAATATACCCGTTACAAACTCCAGTTTGCCGCCTTCGATCACTAATCGCCACAAAACTATGACAGAAGGTCTCTAACCATTCCGTACGGCGGCGAGCCAGATATTGGCCGAATGTTTACCGATGATTAAGGTGTGTCTATCATTCTCCGTGTGTGAGTGAGACCCAACAATGCGAACACACAGACTACAGTGAAAAAATCGCTGGACAAACTTTGAGTCTGAATATTGATGTATAAAAATGATTTATTTAGGACCGTATTATTATTAAATGAATTTCGTATTATTGTTTTTGCAATATATTATAAAATATAATTTGTGAAATAGTACACAAATAATTCACAGGCCTAAAACCGGGAGCATGTCCCTTTTGGACAAGACAGACTACAGTGAAAATCGGTACTTACATTTATTTATTTTTTAAAGTAATAAGGTTAAATAAATAAAATGGCCTGGCCTCGGTGTAAAAGGTCTATGTTTACATATGTAAATTTTTATTTTTTCTGAAAAACGTATATTTAATGTACTTTGTATTCAAAAACTCATTGGCAGATTATAATGCCACTTTTATTAGAATCACCCAAACATAAAATGAAGCTGGCGGGACGCAAGTCTCGTCGCCCTGTTGTGTGGCTGCTGGCGCGGCGGCTGCGGGCGGTGGTGCTGCAGAGCGTACGTTGAAACAAAAGACGGTCGCATTGTCGGCCAGCGGCCGGGAAAGTTGTATGAAATCTCTTTGCAGGCCGCTAGAGTGACCGCGCGCACGCAGCCGAGCCGCAGCGCCTGCAGCGCGATACTTCTCAGCCTATTATTTGTAACACAACGTCAATATTTCATGTCAAGTTTGAGAAAAACAAACAAATGTTTCTTGTTTCGTGCCACAACCTGCGGGGTGCCTTCTTGTATTAGAAATTGTAAAAGAAGGTGATATTTTTGTCTTATATATAAATATAAACGGTTAATAAATGTTTGTAAATATTACCTATTGTTTTATTTTTTGTGTGTAGTACCCTAGTACAGTCAACTTCATAAATAAGTGATCGCATTAAATTTGTACCTTGTTGATCAGTACACAATTTCGTATGGCTTTTCAAACATGACGTCAAAATGACCAGGTACAAAAGTGACCCCTTTTTCATGACGTTAACTGAACCTTTAATTCTATAAGTTTCTATTGTTGTTTCTTGTGGCCGTGGTAGCCGAGTGGTTTGAGGTATGGCCTCTTATAAACAGAGAGTCGCGGGTGTGATCCCGGGCTAGCACCTCTGTTTCTTTTTATGGACATTTGACACCAATTGTGATATGACCTAGTCCCAAGCTAAGCAAATCTTGTACCATGGGTACCATAGGCAACATACTTATATAGATAAATACATATTAAACATCCAAGAAGAATTTACAATACAAAGACTCTTTATTGTAGGGTCAAGTGCCCAACAATGAAACACATAAAATGAAAAACCTCATAAATCTTGTGTTTTGACAGATAGAAGTCTGAATTTTTACCGTACTTAGGCAATTTTATTAAATTTCAAGCGACATATACTTACAGTATTCTTTAAGAATGTATAGTGAGTCATCAAAAAAATAAAACGAAAAAAATGGGAAATGTTCCACTGTGTCCACAGTGGTGTACAGAATGATACACTGCATATTTTTACAATGAAACATGAAAACTAATTTAATCTGTTTCATAGTTTTGAGACGTATTTATGTAATTGGTTAATAAAAGAATGCACGAAAATAATCAGAACAGTACTAGTTACTTTAGTACTGTTTTGATTAGCCCTCTCGTTCTGAGAAGAGGCCTGTGCCCAGCAGTGGGACTGGGACGTATATAGGCTGGGATGAATGGATGGATGGATTAGGAAAGTGTCAAATATATTGAATTTCTAACCATAATTTAATGAAAAATATACGAAAAATTCTAAAAATATTTAAAAATACTTTTGAGCCAATAATATTGAAAAAGCTCCGTAGCTTGATTGAAAAAGCTCCACGTGACGCCGATGCAAGCTGGAGTACAGTGCGGGATGGGGGGTCCTTTCCAGTGCTGGTTGTGTAAGACGGTTACTTACCGGGAATAAAGTGACGTTTTAAGTGTGCGCCTCTGGCCAACGGCCTAATAAGGTGCAGGGAATTTCTAGTCTACTAATAGGAGAGAGAAATAAATAAATGATTGAAGATTGATTGACTCTGGCTTGCATATACTTACTGCTTGTTTGCATGTGCTAATGACCATGTTCCAAAGGAATTATCAATAAGATAAAATGCTCTATATTCAGCTGTACTTCTTTATTTATAGTACATCAATATTTGCAGGTACATTTTTTATCGGCAGCTGCCATTGCAGCAGATGAAGCATATCTGAAAGTAAAGAAAATCTTCAAACTGAAAGGCCACTGCGAATTTCGAAAATCGAAGTTCGTGTCGTGCCGTCCCTCTCACTCTCGTATTAAATAATATAAGATACGAAGATCTCGGTAAGATACGAAGTTTGAATTTTGTACTTTGTAGCATAGGGCCGGGCCGGGCCAGGAGTATTAAGGGCGCACCGAGCTTTTGGCGCATTTATTGCATTCCTTTATTTTAATCTCATGCTGTATAATTAATAGCTAGATGAAAACCCGGCTTCGCTCGGGTAAAATGTAGACTCATAATAATATGTTTGAAAATATTTTTTGCCAGTAAAGACTGTCGTACTTATCGAAAAATCTGACGTATATTCATTCCCAGCCTTAATTATTATCACAAACACTTTAACGGCTAACCTACGTATCGGTATTTCACCAGTAGATATTTCCCAAACTACATTTGCGTATGTAGGTACCAAATTTCAAGTCGATGTCATTAACTGTTGAAGAGTTCCGTCCTGCGGAGACGATCGTGGCTGGACTACCAGCATGTGACTACCAGATTATTGTATTGTCACGCAATTTACATAAGTAAGTATACCAAATTTCAAGTCAATCCAACTACTGGAATTATTATGATAAATTATTTATTTAATTTAATTTAATATCTTCACATCGCCGAACTCAAGGTTAGCCCAGATAATATCAGGAGTCTCTTGTAGTCAGAATGATCCTTTTCACCCTACATTGCTGAACAACACGCTCTAGGATTTCAAATATTTTTGTATTATGTTGTTTAACTATGTTTTTTATCATTAGCTATGCTGTCTTTTAACAAGCTTTTATTTAGTTTCACTTGTCCCGTTGTCTGTCTGTAATCAAATCTTGCAAGTTAAATTCGACCAACTTCCAGTAGTTGGATTGACTTGAAATTTGGTATACGTCCTTATGTAAATTGCGTGACAATACAATAATCTGGTAGCCACATGCTGGTAGTCCAGCCACGATCGTCTCCGCAGGACGGAACTCTTCAACAGTTAATGACATCGACTTGAAATTTGGTACCTACATACGCAAATGTAGTTTGGGTGGCAATGCAAGTACAGTCAACAAAAAGTAGTCAGCAAAACAAGCATGAAATTTTTAGCAAAAATTTATTTCAAAGATAGTGTGTGATAGTGGCTACCTATATCAAAAATGATGTTAAATTTCAGATGGAAAAAGACAACTAACTACATGCAGCATAGATTGGGCTTCAGTAAAAAAATACTTCTAACAAATGAGGCTGTGCCATCTAAATTTCACTGTCAAAAGGATCGCAAAAGATTGTTGTCTGATGATGAATCTGCTCGAGAAGTTTTTCTTAAGCCAGTTAAAACCAGAATTAATAATTTAATATAATTTTAACTGGTTCCCCGCGTTACTGGCGAAGCCTAGTGCGGGGACCCCTGGTAATTCTTGTCAACCACTGTATATTTTTAAATAAACACATTTTCATTTTCAATTGTGGTGCAAATACTCCATCCACGGAGGTGACAAGGGGTGAGAAAGTGGCATGACGCAGCTCACAGGCATTGCCGTATTGTTTTGCTTTTCAAATTCGGCAGATTTTAATTAGGACAGAAGCAACAGGGCGTGAGACTGTGAGACGTAAGAGGGAGCGTTGGTGTCTACAACACGGATATCAAATATATATATAATCTCCTTCTAGGCCAATATCACCTTCAGTGACAGTTGGTTCTTTTACTACATTTCCCCACGCTTGTTGGCATAATTCGCAAAAGAGCTCTTATTTCGTTGCGACGTCTCGCGATTAGATCGCCAGTTTTTGCAACAGAGAGCATGATCAATATTCAAATCGTTATTGCCGCATCCATCACAAGATTTTGGCATAGAGATTGGTCTTCTATGGCAGCGCGTATCGAAAGGGCATCACGGAATTCATACGGGGAATGGTCAAAATGATCTTTTCTGGTGGGTATAACGGATAACCAATTGGAAGATTTTGATTTCATTTTGGTTGCAATTGTAGGCAACAATGTCTCATATTGATAATTAAGAATTTTAAAATAGATCAAACAGT
Source organism: Choristoneura fumiferana (assembly GCF_025370935.1). Taxonomy (NCBI): domain Eukaryota; kingdom Metazoa; phylum Arthropoda; class Insecta; order Lepidoptera; family Tortricidae; genus Choristoneura; species Choristoneura fumiferana. Next base: position 10,494,705 of record NC_133500.1, read on the forward strand.
TATTTATGTCCCTCGGAAACTTAACAATTTGTCGGCATAAAAGTAGCCTATGTCAATGAAAAATAGTGAAGCTTTCTATTAGGTAGTGAAAGTTTTTTTTTAATTAGTCAAAGGGGCTGTTTCAGCACCCATTGATTAATTTTAACTGACGGATATAATGTGATGCCGTCTCCATCTATTCGAACAAAACAAACAGAGACGGCATCACATTTATCCGTCAGATAAGAAATTGAGAGTAAATGTAGAAGTTTCTTATTTCTATCTCTCAGGAATTTGGCATTTTCCCCTGTAGCTTCCTATTAGTTTTTTTTTAATAATCGCTCTAAAGAGTTATATTTTTCCTATCTATTCCTCCTTGCGGGAACTTTTCGATTTCCTGGGATTAAATAAACCCGTTTCAATTCAATCAGGGACAGTGTAGCTTTCTACAGATTTTACTTATTCTCAAATAACTCACGGAAGTTATCTTATAACTAACGCGTACGAAGTTTCGGTCAAAAGAAAAACGTAGGCACTTTAAGAGAGTTTATACCTGCTGAGCTGGCAACGTTGCATTTTTGTTAGTTTTTCTCGATTATTCCATAAAAATTGAATGAAAATTAAAAACGTAGTCTGATAGAACTATTCTTTATATATCAGTTAATGTGTCTACCTACTGCAATAATTATTCGTGATAGACTTTCAGTTTCTTTAAAAACGGCCAAATGTTTATAAGTTTCTCTATTTGGTCACTAGATGGCACTGGGAGTCGCTACAAAAGGTTATCGTCAACCTTGTAGCAAACAATTACTTTCAGTTTTTTAATCAAAGGAATAATGTAGCATTAATCCGATTAATTATGTGTCGTGTTGTGATTAAGATAAGTACTCGTAAAAGCTCAGAATTGATTATACTGGCTGAAATTGCGACAAGTTCATAATTAGCCGGCCCGGCTCGATATAAAAACAGGGGAGATGTGTAACGAGACCTGTCAGAGCTATCACCATGCGAGTAACTGTACTGGTGCTGCTGTTCTGCCTTCTCGCTCTCACCACTGCGCGCAAGCGGAACGTAAGATTCAGACTAATATTTTGAAGTAAAGTAAAATTTTAAAGCTAAATTTACACTAAGCATCAAATTAATAATAATAATAATATCTTGGGACAATTTACACCAATTGACCTAGTCCCAAAGTAAGCTTAGCAAAGCTTGTGTTATGGGTACCTACTAAGCAACGGATAATATAATTATATAGATATAGTATAGTAGATATATATACTTAAATACACATATCAAACACACAAGACCCGAGAACAACATTCGTATTTTTCATACAAATATCTGCCCCGACACGGGAATCGAACCCGGGACCTCAAGCTTCGTAGCCAGGTTCTCTAACCACTAGGCCATCCTGGTCGTCTTATATGTATAACCATAGCGTTAATTTGACGACCCGATAGCCCAGTGGTTAGAGAACCTGACTTACGAAGCTTGAGGTCCTGGGTTCGATTCCGGGTCGGGCAGATAATTGTATTAAAAATAGGAATGTTTGTTCTCGAGTTATGGGTGTTCAATATGTATTTAAGTATGTATATATCTATTTAAGTATGTTTATCCGTTGCCTAATACCCATAACACAAGCTTTGCTTAGTTTGGGACTAGGTCAATTGGTGTCAAGTGTCCCGTGATATTTATTTATTTATTTATAGCGTCAAAATATGCAAAAATCGACTTTATGTTTAGTGGTATAAAGGTGTACCTATAGATATTTTAGACGTCTTGGTAACGTAATATGTATATATATGCCCATGACCATACTAAAGGTTGCCTGGAAGAGATCGCTCTTAAGCGATAAGGCTCATAATTGCTCACCTTGTAATATTTTTTTCTGTGTATCTGTTTTCTGTATCGCTTACTATGTCTGGTGTACAATAAAGAGTCTTTGTATTGTATTGTATTGTATTGTATTGTATTGTAATTGTATTGTACTACGGGTGCTAGAGCTAGACAACGGATGGACATAGATTAAGGTATTTGAGGTGCCCTTCGCATCGTCTCAAATTTAAAAACCAGCCAAGCCCAGTACAGGGCTTCGTGGCCATTACGAAAAAATCATAATATTAGGGGAATCCGCTTTAACGTTTGCTTATAATAGTCAAGTGCAAAGATAACAGCCAATGCTATAAAAATATGTATAAATACGACCTTAATGTTAAGTGCATAAGGTCGTGTATACAAATTTTTGTAACATTGGCCGTGTCGATATCTTTGTACTTGGCGTCCTGTGGCTAAGGATGACTGCGTTCCCTTACAAAACCTCTAACTATTACCTCCTACCTAACTATACCCTCACTACCCTCATGCCTCATGTTTTGTATGAGGCAATAGTTAGGAGTTGGAATTGCGTTAATAAGTAGTAAACGCATGTGAATGCTGCATTACAAAACTTAAATATCGGAATGCTTTCTTACAGAGGTGGCCTGAAAAGGTAAGGTCGGATTTTAATACTCCTAGGTCTTTTACTTCTTGATACGACGCTATAGTATTTTCTAACATGTTAGCAAAGAGAAAGCCTAAATTGAAAATACAAACTGAAATATAGATGCACAGAAAAACCAGAAAAATAAGACCAGCACTGGGAATTGAACCCAGGTCCTCGGCATTCCGTGCCACGTGCTATACCGCTACACCACTGCTGGACAATTTCCCCTATGCACCACATATCTCAGCTTGTTTGTTTCTTATTTAGATTTAAAATCACTAGGGGTTTGCTAAGACGATTTTTCGATTCAGTGCTTTGTTTGCGAAAATTCAACTTTAAAGTGAAAATTTTAATTAAAATCGAGCGCCCCCCCTCTAAAATCTAAACCCTTGGGTGGAAAAAATGTGCGTTGATCTATAGGTAAGTCAGTCAGCCAGTCAGTCAGTCAGTTTCTTCTTTTATATAACTGTACTTGGACACTACGAATAAATAATACCTAAGTCAGGAAGCGTACCTGACTCAGAACAAATTCCACACAAAAAGTGGCCATACCTTAAACCAAAACGACTTGATTCAAATACGAATCATTTTCGAGGTTGCAAATAGGTGCTTTTTGGTTGGTTAAAATTCAGAAACAAAGCACGGATTATATAGTAATGTCAGATGCACGACAGATGACGCGCAGAGCACGGTTTTTAAGCCCCGCCTACTAGGTCACGTAAAGCCATTTTTCCAACGCAATAACAATTCCTGACTTATTATTATTTATTCGTAGACTTGGACATACATAACATTTTTGATGGTTTAGTCGCGCGCCGAAAATGAAAATTGTAAAAGGCAACAATTGTGGTCTCTACCACGCTGATGTGACGTCAAAGATAAGGACATCCGTATATGCCTTCCATAAAGGGGGCAAAAAGAAAATAAAGCTTGTACATATACGCTGCTGTTGCGGTGAGACAATGTTTTTGGTTGTTTCTGTCTTTATAAATAAAATCGTTGCCTGTACAGTTTCTAGCATCAATATCTGACAAAGCAAAGCGTGCATAATATAGTTATTTATGCAACTGTATCGTAATAGGGGTCCTTAAAATACGAGTGTGGTTTTATGAAACGAGGCGTAGCCGAGTTTCATAATACACTCACATGAGTGTTTTAATGCCTGTTTACGTACAGTTGCATACAATATTTTATCTACGTCCATATATTAAATCCTTTGACGACTTTTACGACCTGCGCGAAGTGAACGCCACCCTACAGCACCGGTATCTACAATACAATACAATACAATACAATAACTCTTTATTGCACACCAATACAGTAAACAGTACAGAGAAAACAAGTATATACATAGAGATTTTCTAAGGTAAGCAATAGGCGGCCTTATCGCTTCAGAGCGATCTCTTCCAGGCAACCTTTACAATGGACAGAAATAAGGAATACATTTCTACTGATCGTAATTATATATGAAATCTCATTACGATACAGCTGTGTTCATAATAGAATCCAATGTCGTAATGCTCGTCATTACCTATGGTTTTTGAACGCATAATGGAGGATTTACTATATGGGTGTAGGTGATAGTAGATTGTTCAACAAGGGACTAAGACAAGCCATAATGATGAGAGATGATTAGCCACCCGAGCAGAGCGAGGGTGGCTATAGTTCGAGTGGCATTATGGTTGTTTAGTCTCGGGTTAAACACTACTTTTCACTTCGAATGCGAGAAAAGAAAATGTTTTTAACACAACAAAAACAAAATAACAATATTACTTTTTAAAAAAGTACGCTCGACTAATGGACAGGCCATCTGTTCAAAATTCAAATAGCAAACAAAAATTGTTGCGCTGTTTTTTCTTTTATTTTATTGTGTTGTATTGATAGTGATCATAGTCATCATAGTGATCGGACGTGACCATTGAAATTTGCAATAATAATAATTATTATTATTATTATTATTTATTTATTTTCTACACCACCACCGTTACAATTTCCTACATTGGTTCTTAGTTACTACATAAGGGAGTCAGACTCGTGTGGCAAAGACTGGTGCCCGAACTAGGATGAACCTGTGTGTCGGGTCACCAGGTCTCGGACCCTCAGATGTCTGCGGCTATAGTTTACAAAAATGTTGAAACACAAAAATTACTTATAAAAATGTAAGAATAAAGGTAAAGACTTAACACTAAAACTGAGATAGAATATATAAGATAATCACTGCAAAAAAATCGTGACCTAGCTCCACATTACGCGGATGCATTTTATCTGTGTCAACTCGCGTAAGTGTACTTCCGTGATGAATTGTTAAGTGTGTCTACTATATTAACATAAAAATGGCTGAAAGTCCATTCAACCGAAGTAAAATGACGCAGCGCAGCCCGCCGCCTACCCCCGGGCCTGCTCCCTGTGCGCCCGACGAACGAGAAGACGATCCACCTGCAGTGGCACCGACATCGGAGATCAGAAACTTCTTGACCTTAGTGGAAAAGTCCCTAAATGACGTATGTACCATCTCCTGTGACGGGAAACTAAACTCTGAACAGAAGCTTAGGATTCAAACACTATGACGAAAAGTGTATCATGCAACATCTCAAGTGGCGGTGGAATACCAATCTCTATCTCACAAGACCATCCAGCTACATTCTGCCCTCCAAGCCCATAAAGAAAAGGTAAATCTATCCCAGCAACTTCAAGACCTTAAACAAAGCATACAGAAGTCCCCAAAAGTCTCAACATCCGTCTCCTTTGCCGACGTGATTAAAAAGGTCCAAATAATTATATACAGACAACTAATGTGAACTCAGTAGCCATTTATCCTTCGGACATAACGAAGTCGAGTGAAGACACCAAAGCCCTTGTGCAGAAAATAATCCGACCTGAAGAAATGAAGTTGCAAGTGATACGATTACGCAAGGCTAAGAATGGCGGAGTCTTGATCAGTACGGACACCAAGGACGACATCGTGAAGCTGAAGCAGTCGACGCAACTGACGACCTCTGGACTCACTGTAGATGATCCTCAGAAGAGAAAACTCAGAATTGTAATCAGCGGAGTACCAGCATGTATGCAGGAGACGGAGGTATTTAAATGCATATACCATCAAAATGTTGCTGACCAACTGCAATGTATGTTCATCGAGAATTTCTTGGCCTCAGTTAAACTAAGCCATAAATCAGGCAAGAGGGAAGCAGAGACCTGCAATTACGTTATCGAGGTCCCTGGGAATATTCGAAAGGCCTTGATAACAAAAGAGAGAATATTTATAAACTGGTCGTCATGCCATGTAAGGGATTTTACTACAGTTACCAGGTGCTACAAGTGCCATCAATACGGCCATGCAGCTAAATCGTGCGGGGGGAGGCTACCACCTGCGGCCACTGCGGAGAAGCAGGCCATGGTATTAAAGAGTGCACAAAAAAATCCGACCCAGCGAAATGTGCTACTTGTCACAAGTTCAGGAAAGCGTACAATCACAATACGGGCGATCCTGATTGTCCCGCCAAGAAAATGGCCGAAAAGCGGTACACTAACTCCATAGATTATGAAAGCGCCTGAGAGCGCCGCCCCTCGTCTTTTTCGAACTCCTCATCATCATCATCATTCCCAGCCTATATACGTCCCACTGCTGGGCACAGGCCTCCTCTCAGAACAAGAGGGGGGGGGGGGAGGGAGGGAGGGTTTCGAACTCCTATTTAAGTTTAATTTTATATTATAACAAAGACTGATAACCTGATTCATGACCTAGATGATTTTTCTGTATCTGATGCAGTGACATGTAAAGTAGAACAATTCAAGAAAATAGGTAATTACTCGTAAACTAACTCGACAATATCTATTCGCAACACCGCCTTACTAACCTTGAACTTTAAATTACCTACCTAATGAAACTGGCACAAAAAGACTAAGAATTTTGCAGACTATAATTTGACCTAGTTTACCTTTCCGATTGCACGGATTTATGCACGTCGCACTCAATAAGATATGATCAGCAGTAAACTATAACAAATACAAAATACTTCTGTCTTCTGTGTATTGCAATTACAAACATGTATAATTGATACGAAGATACAGAAATAAGTTTTTCTGATTGTATTAAAATTAACACAGATACATAAGTTAGTACCCGTAATGTTTATGTTAGTTAATAATTTATAATTGTATCATCATCATCATCAGCCTACAGCAGTCCACTGCTGGACATAGGCCTCTTCCATGGCGCGCCACAACACTCTGTCTTCAGCCCCTCGCATCCATCCGCCGCCAGCGATCCTCTTAAGGTCATCCGTCCACCGTGCCTCAGGACGACCTACACTACGTTTTCCCGTCCGTGGTCTCCATTCGAGGACCCGTCTGCTCCACCGTTCATCGGTCCTGCGACAGACGTGGCCAGCCCAACGCCACTTCAACGAACTAATTCTCTGAGCAATATCAATGACTTTCGTTCTTTGTCGAATAATGTGATTTCGGATTTTATCCTTCAAAGAAACCCCTAGCATTGCTCTTTCCATAGCCCGCTGAGCGACCTTGAATTTGTGGATTAGTCCCGCAGTCAAGGTCCACGTTTCGGCTCCGTATAATTGTATAAAACGCCTTAATGCAAAAATTACTTCCTTTCTCATATTTTGCACGTGATAAGATATTTAAGTTTGATTAATAGCCCTTCTACATCTACATTAATTCATTTTCCTAGTTCAGGGTAATGTGTGTTATTTGTCTCTTATAATAAGTGTAGCCCATAAGTTTGTATTCATTGTATTTTTATGAAAGATGAATAAATATTATTATTATTATATTATTGTTTATGAAGTGACGCTTTCAAAGACGGCATATTTAGCCAACAGTTTCAAAATTGAAAACTAATTTGAATATATTCATATTTGTAATCATTAATTGTGTTTTACGAAATTAAATCTTGTTTGTGTTTGTGTGTGTGATTTTTTTTAATATTTTTGCACAGTTGTCATTATGAGGTTATTTCCACGCCTACAAATTCTCCATTCACAAACATTGTGTTGGCTGTTTAGGGGTTTCCAACGTAAATTTTAAAACAATAGTCTAATCCCTAGAGAATAAAACGGAGCTTTAGTCCCGATATGCAGAGACTAAAGTAACATTTTAAGAGCATGAGAAGTGAAAATATCTTATTGAACTCTATTTCCAGGCCCGGTAAGACGTGTAAGATTTTTTTGCACGCTTTGCTGTGCCCGATATAGCAGCTGACTGTACCACACAAAAATTCTATCCATCTGGTAGCAAAGTAGGATCCGATGAGCTTAATTTCCGTTTTTTCTCCGTTCACAGGATTGGAATGGTCCGATAGTATGCGTACGTAAACTGTCTCTGGATGAAAAGGATTTCCAGGTATGTTTAATAATGTAGGTAATATGGAGTGACATTAACCTGGATAGCTCTCGTCTTAAATCGAGTTTAGCTCGACATGTAGCGGTCTAATTTGAAGCCCTTCCTCTGGGAGCTCACCACAGTACACCGCGGCGGCTGATGCAAAACGCCCCAAAGCAAAATGCATCGCTCTCAGCGCGACTGCTAGACGAAACTAGTACCGACACACAACCATACACAACTATCAAACGTTTCCTCGTCATTTTACTATTACCGTCAAATATAGGATAGCCCTAGGATACACTAACAACATACTAAGACTACGTGTAGTAGTGCATAGGTGTATAATCAGCTTTACATTTGTCACGATTCAATTTTCATTTTGCGCAGTTCTAAAGGCTGCCAGAAAAGTTTGATTTAGATTTAGATACATTGTTTAAGCTGAGACTCGTTTATCGCACACCAACTTTAATTAAAGCTGTATTTAATGATAAGGTATATCATGGAAATGAATCCGATCCACCTAAGGCAATCGCTTACATTCAATAGCGAATTTACTGTGTTAAAAAAATGTAGTTGCGCTAAATACTTGTTGTAATCTTTAAACAAAATTATAAATCTGTTTTAAAAATATATATCTTTATATGGTGATTGCTTCTCTTAGCCTAAATTCTAAATTCAATAAAGATAATTCTGAATTTGCCTTTGATAGCAAAAACTAACCTGAGTTTCTTGACGTTCCTTCGTCAGTCTTAACATATTGAATTAACCTTTTCCCAACCAAACCAAAATAAAATGGTTCAGCAGCCGAAATAGTGAAGACGAAACCTCTTTAATGTTTTAAACATTTTTATTTTATTTTAAGGGTTTGCGGTTCGTCGGTGACGTACGTACATTTTTTTACTAACTATTTTTTTGACAGTAGACTGCTTGCATTCGAAAATAAGTTACTGTTATCCTGCTAATAGACTTTGGCCAGCGAAAGCTGTCCCAGACAAACCGCGGCAAATTCAAAAAAACGATGTTGATACATAGATATTATTCTACATAGGTACTTATACTCTTTGATATTATTTTAAAATTTCCAGATATTAAATTATACTCGGCACTCAAGTTGCATCAACATTCATTATAGTAATATGTGAAAGTTGATGGTGTACTTTAGGAGTCCCTTCGTAAATTTTATGACCTTTGTCAGGGCCCATTTACGTACAGTCCAGACGCATCAGTTTTTGGGCCAGTTTGACCAAATTGGCATTGAATATATCTTCTAACATTTTTAATTTAATTTTAACTATCTTAGAAACAGTAGTCTTTTTTTAATAAATGGCTTCTGAACAGTAGTCTTAGTAAACAGTTGTGTTCAGTGACATTGACATTCGGCATAGGCCACAGATGAGATATGACATGACAATTGACAGATTGTGCATATCGACGTATCTTTTGTTTGGTTTCGTGCTGTTTGTTACTTATATACTTGTTTATTTTGCGTTGGATGTAATCGAAGTGCGAATAAACATTTTTATTCTATTCTATATTATAAAATTTTCCATTTTGAGGATGGTAGGAGGTTGAAATAATTTATTTATTTCTTAAAGCAGAAATATCTAAATTATCGAAGCTAGGTTAGAATGACAATATGTCAATTTTGACAGTCTCAAAAATGATACCAGATTAAAGTTTCGTAAAAAAAGGCGCGCACAGCTTTCGTTGCCCAGAGTCTATTCTAAATTATAAATGGTAATGTTACTGAGTATGTGTGTTTTTGTAACTCCTTCAGGCTAAAAAGGCTGGACGGATTTAGTTGAAATTTGGTATGTAGATAGCTGGACGTCTGGAATAACTCATAGGCTGTTTATTCGGATATTCTCACGGGATTGGGATACAATTTGGTGTGGGTGTTTTTTATACAACATTAATGAACCTGTTTACGAATTCCTACGTGAATTAGGTACCTAAAATCTCGGAATATCAATTCTAGTAAAACAGCAAAATAATTAATGGAGTTGTATAATGATTTACAGATAACATTGACTCCGAAGTTTCTGGTAAGACTAAGGTTCATTTGCAACATGCATTATTTCAGCAGTAATAAGTTAAAATATTTGTCACATAAATATTTAAATAACCTGCACAAACCTGCGAAGCAATTCAATGGTGTGTGTGAAGTTCCCAATCCGCACTGGCCCCGCTTGAAAACTACGGCCCAAGCCCTCTGATTCTGAGAGGAGGCCTATGCCTAGCAGTGGGACGTATGTAAGCTGGGATGATGATTTGTCACATTATGAATCATAATCATCAGCCGGAAGACATCCCTACTGTTGTCTCCTTGAAATGCCCCAATGATCGACGAATTGCCACCTGCACCCACCGGTTGTCCGGAACACTTCTGATGCCGTTGGTACACTTAGCTGGAGGCCTGCAAAACGTGATTTCTTTTTCATTACTCTTGTTCGCATACTTAATCAAATTAAGATTGGTTTTTGGAGGCTTTTTGTATTTTTTATTTCAACTCCAAATTTTTGTTACTACGGTCGGTTTGTTTACGGTCGGATGACCGTAAAACCCATATCGAAAATACGTACAAACTAAAATTTAGATGCACAGAAAACCAGAATAATAAGACTAACGCGGGAATTGAACCCAGGTCCTCGGCATTCCGTGCCACGTGCTACATCACCACTGGACAGGGGTACATAGACGAATTTCTCCTATGCACCACATATCTCAGCTTGTTTGTTTCTTATTTAGTCACTTAAGCAGCAACACTAGCGACATCTATGTTGTTAGCCCTCATCGAGAAACTTTCAGCACTTCCATTGGAACTAACCGCTCACCCGGACAAATAATCAAATAATTTTATTTAAACAGGTGCCCCCTACCGTAAGTTAATAATGAGTAGTTGTCACAATTGAATTTCAAGTAAGTAGAAGCAGAAACTCCATACATGGTAAGATTATTCGCTTCGATCAATCGGACGAGAATCGTGGCGATCGGTCGCTTCGAAATATATGTAAGGTGACTCGGGGCTATTGTAATTAAGCGAAAAACGATGTATCTTAGAATTGTAATAATTTTAACATTTTATATCTTACAGTAATTATTTTGCGAATAAATCTCTCACACATTTATCTGATTTTTCAGATTAATAATATAAACTAGCAAAATACTTAGGTTAGCGTTAAAATAGTTGAAAATTTTAAAAAAGTAACGAAAGCTACAAGAGCCCTAGCCCAGTGGCTATTGTATCCATCGCTCTTAAATCTTAGTTTAATTCTTTGTTTAATTGACTACTTTTCAATCATGGCTTGGCTTGGTTTTTTTTCTGAATAAAATCGGAAGACAGTCTTCTGGCGAACAACGTAAACCGAAAAAGAACATGGCATCGTAAGTACGCCATCAGACGGCTCAGATACAATATCCCCCCCGCTACAATAGCCCCGGGTCACCTTATGTCAATATCGTTGACGATATTGACATACACTATCGATCGGTCGTTTCGATCGGTTTATAACAACGATTGTATGAATACGAATCTTACCATGTATGGAGCCTTTTAATTCGGTAAGGGCGGCCGAAAGATAAAGCACGTTCCAGACGGTTGTGAACCAGCGTCCCACCAGAGGTAACTTGGGTTGGCACTGGGCTTAAAACCTCTGGTATGTTTCGGCTACAAAGTTTACAACAACGTGCCAACACGCTAGCGAATCAGTGACGAAACACGCCCCCGTCTGCCAAGGACGTTGAAGATCATGTTGTAATTTGGTTTACAACTGCGCTGTCTGCATGGATGGCAACAAGCAAGATCACTACTCTTGGGACGCTGATTTACAACCGTCTGGAGCTGGCTTACGATAATAGAGATGGGCGAAAACTAACGTCACGATGAAAAAATACAGTATTTTTTTAATTGTGACGTTGATCAACGTTACAAAATCACGTTATTCGTTCCTTCTTTCATTAGGTGTCTCTGTCACTCACGCAACTAAAATATTTTGGTATCTAATAAATATAACCTTCACTAGTTACTTAAAAAAAGTATCGTATTCGAAAACAAAAGCTAAACTAATAATTAATAATGTGCAGAAACTATTTGATTTTAACACCAAAACGATTACAAAAAAACCTTTTTAATTACTTACGTATGTACTGGCCACTTGCAATCGTAAGGATATTTTCAGATTTTTTTTAATTAATTGTTTTTTTTATGCGGGGTCCGGAGGGCAGCTACTGAGGCTCCGGAGTGCATAACCGTCGTAGGTATCACGTAACGCAAGCTATGCATTCCTGTGTCCATACAGCAGCCTCCTCCCCAGAAAAAAAAATTGGAAACAAAACATAACAATATATACAGTTTAATACAATTGGCAATGACTACATTATGTCGAAATGCAAGAGGAATGTAAGGCCCTGTCCGCACTACGAATTTTTCCTGCGCGTTTTTTTTCTCGCAATTCTGTAACACATTCAATCTTATACGAGTATCCGCTGCGCGCTGCCGGTTAAAAATTCGCAAAGACATTGTATGTAAAGCGCGGAATATAATTCACGCGAAAAAATTCGCAGTGCGCACAGGGCCTAGTTTTTTTAATTATGCTTGACGTTTAGTACGAGCTAGTTTTTATATTTTATAATTCTTTAATTTTACATACCTTTTAGGTAAACGTGACTTTAGACTGGGCCAACAAATTAGTATCGCAGGTATGTATTGAAACTGACGTACCTACATATAATAATAGGTGATATCCAAGGAGCGGAATTTCTCATAGCAAAAATCAAACGTCTGTTATGGGTTGCCGAGTAGGAAATAAAAGAAATACTACTATGAACACTAATACACTATATTGATTTGACTAATTTTAAATTTAAGCACTACCAGTATCAGTGACTGGAACTTAAGGTTAACTTAACTTATAGAATTAAGGGATCGATTAGATCACTACTTACAACTAACTTATTACTAGCTACTTATCACTACAGTTGAGCGCCAGGAAGGATTTAGACTTCGTCAGGGATCCTTGCCTATCCGCCTGCCACCGGCTAGCGTCCAAATTTAAAGTTTATTTAGCGCTAAACTAAACGACCTCCTCCTGATCCCAAAGGGCATGTCCTTACGCTAAAACAAAAGAGCGTCTGTCACTCACAACTGTCTCTTGGAATTACGGGAAATGAGATCAAAGATTGCAAAAGTTTGTTGAACTTACCCCTTTGTCACAAAACACCAAAAACAATTAAATTATTAAACTATTACTTCAATGTCTTTAATGTGTCGGGTACATTTCCAAGATAAGGTGTACACTGACCGACACCCGTCCGTCCTTAGCTTAAGACGAGAAACGTAATGACCATTTTTAAACTTATTTAATTATTTAAATAATTATTTTGTGCTACCCAATCCATCTTACTACTAGTACTTATACTATTAATAAATAGAAAAAGATGAATCTCACCGCGTGAGATTTGAACCGTGAACCATCTGTTGTCTAGACGCCCTTTGCTGCCCCTGAGCCATCGAGCTAACTACACTGCACTCGGAATTAGGCGATCGGTTTCCTATCTAGCGAGTGACGTCATGACATTGCCTTATCATTGTCCCTAGGCGCTTCAAAATGGTCATGACATGTACCTCCTCCCTCAATAAAAAAAATGCCATGGTATTTTTTTTTTATTTATTTGTTATTACCATGATAGAGGTTTTAGATCTTTCACGTGCCAGTTACCCAAGACTTTGCCCGACGGGTTGCTTAAACGAAATATATTATTTGACAACTTATCAATAATGATGGCCTTTTCAAATTTGGGAGCTAATTTCGCCATAAACTTGTTGGGTGCATTCGACAATAGCTTGGTCTTTTTCCAGACTGTATCTCCTATCTTAAAGTCTGCACTCGATCTACGCTTACTATTGTACCGCTGACTACTTTGCTCATGAGCTGCTCGCAAGCGACTCTGAACCTTGATATTGTTTCTATTTCTGAACTCTAACTGCTTAATGAACTCCGTGACGTTAATTTCATGTCTATCATTAGGACTATATACCACCTGATCTGCCCCTGGCGTTGTGAAGTTTGGCACAGTGGTTTCTCGACCAAAGAATAAATATGACGGTGTGTAGCCTGTCGTTTCATGTACCGCAGTTCTAATAGCATGCCCTATCTCTGGTAGATAATTGTCCCACGTATTGTGTTTCCCTGGCTGTGTATACGTAGCAATCATCGTACCTACAACACGATTAACGCGTTCTGTTGGATTACTCTGAGGATGATAGCTGGGCGTAAACCACAGCTTGCTGTTATATTTTGCCGCCATATCTTTGAAGAGCTGACAGTTAAATTGTTTACCGTTGTCACAAATAATTGACTGGGGAGCACCAAACAACAGGAATTGCTTCTCCACTATCTCACAAATCTTGTCAGCCTTTCCTGTCCTCAACGGAAACAATAGCACAAACTTACTGAACCAACACGTTATGACTAAAAGCATGGTGTTACCATTCTTACTCTTCGGGAAAGGTCCCATTAAGTCCAAAGATATTATTTGCCACGGATACTGAACCTCTCTGTGTCGTCCCATAAGTCCAGCAGGTAATTGCTGCGACACTTTGTGCTTGGCACAAATCTCGCATTGCTGTATGTACTGCTTCACTTGTTGAAGCAAGTTTGGCCAAAAATATCGCTGTTTAATCTTAAAATAAGTTTTCCTGATTCCTAAATGTCCAGCCGTAATGTCGTCATGACATTCTTTAAGCACCTTAGTTCTCAACGCCTCCGGGATGTAAAGCTTCCAGTCGTGTATAGAATTAGGAAACTGGCTTAATATAACCTTTTTATACAGCAAATTGTTCAAAACCCTCCATTCAGATGGTTCTTCTTGCTTTAATACGTCCCTAACTTTGCCTCTATACCACTCATCCTTGTGTTTTTCCAAGATGTCTATAGTAATTATTTCTGTATTCGTATCCTTATCCACCCCTCGGGATAGAGCATCAGGTACTGTATGTGCTTTACCTGGCCTATGCACAATATCATAACTAAACTGTTGTAGCTTCATCGCCCATCTGGCCAATCGCCCATGTGGGTCTTTCATCTTATGAAGCCACTGCAACGCACTATGGTCTGTAACTACGGTAAAGTGAACACCATCTACGTAAGGCCTAAATTTCTCTATTGCATAAACCATACTCAGTAGCTCTCTTTCCGACGTTGAATACTTTCGCTCTCTATCATTGAGCTTCCTACTCAAATATGCAATCGGTTGTTCGCCCTCTTCATTTTTTTGGCACAATACCGCACCTATGCCATTGTTTGAAGCATCACATTGTATAACAAACGGCTTTGAGTAGTCGGGACAAGTGATCACTGGTGTTGTTGTTAAAAGTGTCTTAAGCTTCAGGAACGCCGATTCTGCCTCACTAGTCCAAACTAATCTCTTGTTTTTTTTTTTTTTAGTTAAATCATGGAGTGGAGATGCGATGATGGAAAAATTCTCGACAAATCTCCTGTACCAGCTAGCTAATCCGATAAACCTCTTTAACTCCGTGTAATTTCTAGGCCTAGGGAAGTTGATTATTGCCGCCACTTTTTCAGGATCAGTCCTTAATCCTCTTTTGTCAATGACATATCCCAAGTATCTTAAACTTTCCCTGGCAAACCTGCACTTGTCTACATTTATAGTCAATTGTGCTGTATGTAAAATATTCATCACCTTCTCAATTAAGGCCATGTGCTCATCAAATGTTGAAGAACATATCACTATATCATCTAAATATGCCCAGACTTTATCGTCATTTGAATGAAACAAGATGTCCATCAACCGTTGCTGAGTCTGGGAGGCATTTACTAAACCAAACGGCATCACCTTAAACTGAAACAGACCTCTCCCGGGCACAGCGAATGCCGTTTTTTCTTTACTGCTGTCCTCTAATGGGATTTGCCAAAATGCTGACTTGAGATCAATGGTAGTCAAGAACTTTGCATTTCTAAGATTGTCTATAACAGTTGAAACCCTTGGCAAAGGATAAGTATCTCTTTTGGTAACCTTATTCAATTGTCGGCTGTCCAAGCATAAACGATTGTCCCCATTTGGCTTCTTGACCAATAATACTGGAGAACACCAAGCGCTATGTGACGGTTCCACCACATCATCTCTTAACATTTTGTCAAGTTCTTTGGTGATTTCTGCTTTAATTACCGGAGAGAAGTTGTATTGTTTCTGATGGACCGCTTTATTTTCACCTGTGTCTATGTGATGTTTCAATATATGTGTCCTACCTAAACCTTTACCTATTGTGTCCTTCATTTTGCTGATTAGAACAGTAATGCGATTATTTTGCTCCTCAGTCAAATCCTCCCTTGACCATATAACTGGTTCTTTAACTGCCAACTCATCAAGTTTAACTAAAAAACTATCATGATTCTTGAATTGTAAAGAGATTCCAAAATCATCAAAAAAATCTTTACCTAAAATCAATTGTTGACTCAACCTAGGCATAACAATTGCCGGAATCACCCTAAGTTGACCATCCAACATAACTGGCATGTCAAAAATTTCCTTAACATCATGAGGCGCTCCATCAGCGGTCGCCACCTGGAAACGTTTAATGCGCGTGCCCCTCAAACCTATGGACGTTAGAACATCGGAGAACTCCTTATTAATTACCGTACGATTTGCCCCTGAATCGAGAAGACCTACAAATTCGTTGTCTAAGATACTTATCCTTATGTAAGCCCTATTGTCATTATGTTTATTTACTAGTACGGGGCATATTTCTCCATCAGTGCGAGAAAAATATTTTGACACTACACCTAACCATTCCTGCCACTCCTTACTATTGTTACTAGGGGAGAAACCTAATTGGCAGAATTTGTGCTTCTCCCTTGTGGGTTTCCCGAACAATCGCAATCTTTAGATGTCACACCAAAGCGTCCACATTTATAACAAAATAATCGCTGTTTCGGTACACCACATTCCCTAAATAAATGTCCTCTTTCCCTGCAATTCCAGCATCGCTTTACACTGCCAGCACCATTACCAATCTCGTCTACTTTAACCATTTCTGGATCACCCTCGTTACTGTAGTCTGCGTGATAAGCCAAATCGGGTTCTAATGAGTTCCTGAAGGACCTTGGTTTCTCAAAATTATCACAATTCACTTTCGTTCTCTCTACTACCCTAAGAACATTGATTAAATCTGGTATTGAGCAAAATTCGTCTCTGCACACCGCTCTTTGATAATAAGGTTGTAAATTCTTCAGTATTATCGATAATTTTTCCTGTTCAGAAATTTTGACCGGAAGCCTATTAAACATGTTTTGCATGACCGCTATATAAATTACGACCGATTCATCACTTCCCTGAGTTCTCGCGTTTATTTCTGTCAAAAGTTCCTCCTGATAGAACGGTTTCTGGAAAGTTCTTTTTAGTAAGACTACTAAGTCCTCCCAATTACTGGCATACTCTTTATTAGCTCTGTACCAGATGAGCGCCTCACCCTCAAAGAAATCGATCGCGTAACGCCATAGGTCATAATCAGTAGCATTCCTAGCATCCTTAAGTTCGGATACTCGTTCCAAAAATGCATTAATACTTAAATTACTACCAGAATATCTAATACCCCACTGATAAATAGGGACTAATTTTCGCTTTGGAAAGTCATCTTCAACCGTCGAGGTTCGAAGTAGTCTACCGCGGCTTCCCCTCTCATCTCCCCACTTGCCTAAATTAAAACTGACATTGCGGTTCCCGTTAGTCTCAGGAAACCTTAAATCTTTAGTACCAAATCGTTCATCACTAGAAGACCCTGGTATATCCTTATTCGTTTCTAAATTCTTAACTATCCTTTCTCCCAAGACACCTAAAGTCTCATGCAATACTCGTTTATCATCAGCCGTTAAATTTTCCTCCTCATCTAGGTCATCCTGCACTACCAGCTTGTCTAACAGAAGTTGACATTGCTGTTTTAGCCCATCTTTCTTTATACCGTGGTCTTCTGAGTCTTGTGGTACTAAATCTAACCTATTTTCAATGTGATGTAGCCTGGAAATTAACCGTTTAAATAAAGCTTTGTCTGGCTTACCCACTATTTCTGAAACATAATTAGATAACGTGTTAAGTTTCGCCGAACAAATCTCAAGCTCGAAGTCAACTTTTTGCGCCCTATGCTGTGGTATTTTAATTTCACGTGTGAAATCCCCCGATTGCTCACTACACAACAACTCTTTGAGCAACTTTTTTAGAACCGGCGCATTGGCCTTCAGCGTAATGCCTCGACACTCTAGCTCATATTCCAGCTCATCCTTCAACAACAGATTAGGGTCCATGTTAACGAACAATGTGTTGCAAACTATATAGTACCAAAATATACTTTAAAATGTGAGGGTAGTTTTAAGTCGTAATTTAGAAAAGGAAAAAAAACGATTATTTTGTTTCCCGCCTCAGTAACACTTACTATTAATGCGCTGTCGTCTTAACATCAAGCAGCAAATGCTCAGCAGTGGGATGCAACAGTGGACAAAACCTTTTACACAATAACAACGTAAATATACAACACAAGACCTCAATTTGGTCTCGTGAAAGAAATATGTACCTAAAAACAAGCACTAATATTCACGCACTTAAATGCCTAAACTTAAGTTACCTAAAACGGCAGCAATCAAAGTATGTATGCTCTAGATTAGCATTAAAAACCACCAAATGCGCAGGTACCTAACTATAAAATTCCTAAAAATTTTCCAAAAACAACTAACCGTAAATTAAAGTAGGAATTATATTAAGTGTAACGAAAGGTACGTTTACCCTTAACTTTAAATAATAATATCGGTTACAAATTTTTTGGATATAAGTATAAATAAACGTTAATACGCGTAGTGCTAGAGAAAACAAATTGGTTTATAATACATTTAGAACGAGTAATCGATTGCTACAACGAATGAATTTATATGCTAAAAATAATTCTTACACTTTAGATCAAAACAATTATGGTAGGTAGTGTCGAAAGTTTTACATATAAATAACAATGGTACACGTTTTACGTTATCACGGCCACCAACGTTAATACGGCTTAATATACTACAGTGGTAAAAAAAAAATATCAATATATATGTAAGGTACGAGTAATTAACAAATAAAACTATGTTACTTATTTAATAGGGATAAATAAAAACCGTTCGTCAACCCATTAAATTTTAACGTTGGGCGCTATTTTGTTATGGGTTGCCGAGTAGGAAATAAAAGAAATACTACTATGAACACTAATACACTATATTGATTTGACTAATTTTAAATTTAAGCACTACCAGTATCAGTGACTGGAACTTAAGGTTAACTTAACTTATAGAATTAAGGGATCGATTAGATCACTACTTACAACTAACTTATTACTAGCTACTTATCACTACAGTTGAGCGCCAGGAAGGATTTAGACTTCGTCAGGGATCCTTGCCTATCCGCCTGCCACCGGCTAGCGTCCAAATTTAAAGTTTATTTAGCGCTAAACTAAACGACCTCCTCCTGATCCCAAAGGGCATGTCCTTACGCTAAAACAAAAGAGCGTCTGTCACTCACAACTGTCTCTTGGAATTACGGGAAATGAGATCAAAGATTGCAAAAGTTTGTTGAACTTACCCCTTTGTCACAAAACACCAAAAACAATTAAATTATTAAACTATTACTTCAATGTCTTTAATGTGTCGGGTACATTTCCAAGATAAGGTGTACACTGACCGACACCCGTCCGTCCTTAGCTTGAGACGAGAAACGTAATGACCATTTTTAAACTTATTTCATTATTTAAATAATTATTTTGTGCTACCCAATCCATCTTACTACTAGTACTTATACTTTTAATAAATAGAAAAAGATGAATCTCACCGCGTGAGATTTGAACCGTGAACCATCTGTTGTCTAGACGCCCTTTGCTGCCCCTGAGCCATCGAGCTAACTACACTGCACTCGGAATTAGGCGATCGGTTTCCTATCTAGCGAGTGACGTCATGACATTGCCTTATCATTGTCCCTAGGCGCTTCAAAATGGTCATGACACGTCAAAGGAATTGAACATAACTTTTATCGACTATCGATAAATATTTCAGTAATTAATAAAACAGGAAATAGTAGGTAATTTTAAAATAGCACTTTTTAAGTAAGTTACAATTAAAATATAAAGAGCTTGAGCTGCTTTAAATTAACTTTAAATTTAGAGCAGTATATCGTTGAAGAATCTTCATTGTAAATAAGTAAGGGATATTTTTAAATCCATTTGTAAATCGTTTTTCTTTTAGGATTAACCATTTTAATA
Organism: Choristoneura fumiferana; assembly: GCF_025370935.1. Classification (NCBI taxonomy): domain Eukaryota; kingdom Metazoa; phylum Arthropoda; class Insecta; order Lepidoptera; family Tortricidae; genus Choristoneura; species Choristoneura fumiferana. Next base: position 10,514,801 of record NC_133500.1, read on the forward strand.
ACACGGGAATGACTAAGAAAAACTCAAGCGACATAAATGTCATAATATTTGACGTTGACGCGATTTATTTTATTTTAATATGGAGCTGAAAGTCGCTTATCAAAGAGGTCAAATGTTACAGAATATTGTTACAAGGCTATAACAAGAAGAGTCGATTCGATAACATCGATAACTGGAATAGTCGATAAAACTTATTTTCAATCCCTTTGATGTTTGATTTTTGCTATGAGAAATTTCGCTCCTTGGTGATATCAGACGGGAATTATTTTGTACCTTTTTATGTTTAATTTTGCATCTCTCACACAAAGTGATACGTCTGAACAAGTGTTGAAATATGGAACAATTAGCAGCAGAAGTAGACGAGCAGTTGCGGTGCTCAAAATTATCTAAACACTCTTTTATTACCTTTGGCAGTAGAGTCGTGTGTAGATCAATATTGAGCACCTAACCGCTTTTCTACTTCTGCTGTTCACTGAACAAAGCCAACTGATAGCGGAACCATCGATAGTACAGTCGAACAAAATGAATCATGACCGAGGATGGAACCTTTGTGCCACTAATGTCATGTTGACATCCCATACTTTTGTCAAGGAAATCATTCGATTTGTAGCATTCGAACATGGCGGATGTAGACAATATCTAATTTTGCTAATTCAGTTTCTTTGGCTAGTTGAAGTATAATTTTGATAGTGTTTTATGCGGCGATTAACCTTGATCACAAAATTCTATATATCTCTCGTGTCTGACATTTTTTAATGCGCAAGTTGTGTCCACGTGGTTTCTGGAATTTTACTATCAAGTTGCAAAAACTACAACCACCGTACAACGTCCCTCTCAAAGAGAGTTTACTTTGACACTGACGAAATTGTCCTATTAATTAGGACAGAAAAGCCATATTTTAAAAGAGAAGAAGAAGAAGAAGTAGTGAAATTGATTATTTGAAGGTTCCACCCTGGGTCATGATTCAATTTGCTCGAGTGTACCTACGTATACCGATAAGCGATGGACGGAATTTTCTAAAATTGAATTGGATATAAAGTGAAAGTCGAATTAAGTCCCCAGAGAGACTTCACAAGGGATGATCCATTATTTAATTCTTGTTTATATATAGCGATTTCCAAATTTATTCACAGAAACATTTCACTGTCCCAGATTAACATGGGGTCACTTTGTCATCCATGAAAATTGCAGTTCCCGCGGGGCGTATACGAACAGCTAGTATAAATAACAGAAGGTGGCCCTTGTTAAGGATATTTTTAGAATGTGTTAAAAAGTAAGGATATCTTGTTTCGTCACTTTTAAATTGTACGTTTGTCTATCTACTGTTTTAAATTCAACATACTTTTATATGTTACTTTAGTCTAATAAAGTAAGTACCCACCTTATGACGTATTTGTAATCAAATCAATTGAAACACGTTCAGCAGTATGAACTCAAAGCTTCCACGATGCTGCTCTGCTGCCGCACAAGCAAGATAGCTGCGTCTGTGCGACACAAATGCGTATACATGCGGACAACCTGCACTCAAAAAATACAATACAGCCTTTATATCGAAAATACAAACTGAGACATGGATGCACAAAAAAAAACAGAAAAAGAGACCAGCGCTGGGAATCGAACCCAGGTCCTCAGCATTCCGTGCTGCGTGCTATAATCCCTATACCACCGCTGGACAGGAGTCTAGGCACTAATTTCTCCTATGCACACATATCTCAGGTTAGGGTAGATACTATTTATCTGAGATACTATAAACATGTAACGAGTTTTTAAAAATCGACTGTTTTCCGAAGTCCATTAATATGTCTATATATAATACAACAATCGGAAATAGGTAAAAAATACATAAAATTAGAGATGTATAAGTACAACTTTATTACCTTTCATGTGCGCAATAACAAAGTTTGTCAACAAAATACCTACAAACAAGACGTTCTTTGGTGATGGTCCCTTAATGTTCGGGTTTCAAAAAAGCTTTGTATTGGCTTCTGGTGATGGTGATTTTCCACCGGCGAGGCGAGACGAGACGAGAATTGAAATTTGTATGGCAGCGCCGCGGCGTCCCGCGGCGGGCGCGCGTGAATGCATACAAATCTCAATTCTCGTCTCGCCTTGCCGGTGGGAAATCACCATTATACTTTATCCATTTTCATTTTCATTGTATTTTTTGGGGGAAGGAAAACCTGTATATTACATAATTAGTAGATTCAATATGTACAATACAATGGCTCTTTATTGTAACACCACAAATAGTAAGTGATAAGAAAACAGGTACACAGAGAGAAAATTACAAGGTAAGCAATAGGCGTCCTTATCACTTTAGAGCGATCTCTTCCAGGCAATCTTTTTTATCAGAAAGAAGTAAGTATGTATGTGTGTATGTGTATGGATGTAAGTGTGTAGTGTGTGTGTATGTGTGTATGTATGTGCTTGCTGAGATGCTGAGCTGCCCGTCTGGCAGCTCGCTCTCTCTCTCCGGGAAACTGTAAAAGCCATCTCGAGGCTATAACAGCAACAATCCTTTCGAAAAAAAAGAATATAAATAAGTGTTACTAAGATAATAAAAACCAAATTTAACTTTTTTTTTATTTCGGGAATTTTGTAAGTTCTTAATTTGGGCTTGGCAACGAACATGTTAATAATAATTTTCTTACAATGTTTTTATAGTGAGTATAATACACAGAATACACTTGTTTCAGAAGTATTCAAATTAATATAATTTGAAATTTGTACGCCAGTCCGCACAAAGTGGCGATCAAACGCAAACTTAATAGTGTCTTAGTACACCCTCTTAGACTTTTTGAGGTATTAAAATTATCCTTAATTCATCAATTTTTCAGAAAGTTGAAGATTTCGTTAATTCAGGAGTGAGTATTTATTTCTTTAACTAAGCATGAATGAAATAGGGAATATTATTGCTAGGTTCTGCCGCCAGAATGCAGCACAAGCACAAATCATAAACCAGTTTTTTAATGTCACAAATGTCGGTTCATGACATTATTTCAATTAAATTTTTGGATTATAGCTCTACCAATACTACCAATGTAATTAAAGTAAATACAAAAACCGGCCAAGAGCGTGTCGGACACGCCCAAAATAGGGCTCCGTAGCCATTACGAAAAAATTAAGTAATATTTTTGTAAGGATTTCGTATTTTATACGGAATCTTCCAAGTTTAGCTACCTTAGGCTGCTATTTACCTACTCTTAAACTACTAATAATTCTCAAGCAAACTTAGCCGTTATAGTTTTCCTTGATAGTTTGATATACTTACTACCATCCTGAATTTTTTCAAAATTTTCCATCCACCGGTTTAGATTTTAGAGGGTGGGGGACGCTCGATTTTCATGAAAGTTTGCACTTTAAAGTTGAATATTTTGCAAACAAATCACTGAATCAAAAAATCGTTTTAGCAACCCCCTAATGGTTTTTAAAGAACTATCCAGCGATACCCCACACTATAGGGTTGGATGAGAAAAAAAAATCTCCCCCACTTTACGTCTATGGGTGCTACCCTAAAAATGCTTTCTAGCATTGATAGTCCCTAAGCAAAGCCGCGGACGGACAGACAGACAGACAGACATGGCGAAACTATGAGGGTTCCGTTTTTTGCCATTTTGGCTCCGGAACCCTAAAAAAGAATACTTAAAGGAAATAATGAGATGATTTTTTAGTTCTGTTTGTATTATTGTTATTATACATAATGTATGTATGTAAACTGTAGATATTATTAATTGAATGTGTATAAATAAATATCCTATTAAGCGGGGAATTAAATTTAATATCGTTTAATGAATTTATTTTATTTTCTATTCCACTTTGACATTTATTCCGTTTAGGTAATTATAATTCAAGAGGTTGTATTTGTTTGTGTATAGGGTGCAGCTCTGGCGCTAGATTTCATCTCAAATTTGCACTATACTCAAATCGTAAGTATCAGTTTTTAAACCGTTTTTATACTAGCTTCACTTGGAACTATATACACACATATTGCAAGTTAAATAAAAGCTTGTATGCGTTTCTTTTCAATAACGCAACAATGTGCAGAATTACTAATACTTTACAAATATTTTGGCCAGAATCGATTCCCGCGTTATGTATGACAGTTAAATCACAGTATATATATTATATACTGTGGTTAAATGAAAAAAATATGAATGCCATTTTTATTAAATCTAAAATAGAAGCCATGGTTCGAACAGATTTCGCTATTGACCCATTTGGATTGATCACCCTGTATAATCTATGTATGTAACGGAATCCTTGAATTCTGTGATGTCTATTTGTCAATTTTGTATTTGCGTCACTTTTGTGACTGCTTAAATAAATAAATGAGCCAATAAGGTAAGCAGGAGAATCGCCAAGCTACGTGCTCGATAGGTACTAACGCCATCTAGAATTTCAAACTCAAACTCACAAACTCAAACTCACAACATTTATTGACAAGAAAAACACACTACATCACAACAAAAACACAGTAAAAACATAAATAGGAAAAGAGAAGAAAATAAGAGATATCACCTGTCAAGAAGCCCTCATTATTCGTAATTCTGTCGATAGTAGGTAAAATAATAAAATAAAATTAGCTTTATTAACTTTTACAATAGTACATTATGTCTTAAGGGCGGTAAATAAGGAATAACGAATTACGAACGAGAGTCTATTAGAAGCCCGAAGTCGAAGACTGAGGGCTTTATTTAATGAGTCGATGTTCGTAATTATAGAACCGCCCGTGCGGCATACAATGTTTTTCATCACATTTACGAGTAAAATTTTATATTTGTAAAGGAAAAAATATAATTCTTCCAAATAGTTATTGGCGATGCTTGGCAGCTCTCCCCCCCTCCCGCAGCATGCGCCTGACGCGCGGGTGCGTGTGCGGGTGGGGGGTGCTGGCGTGCATCAGTAATTCAGTACGGGCCCTGACTCATTTACCGACCTTGGGCTTCATGACAACAAAATTAGTACGGGCAATGACTCATTTACCGACCACGGGTTTCATGACAAGCACATTAAGGTCCAGGGTTTTATTTGGGGGGTTGCAACCAAGGTAGCCTGCGTTTGTGCTTGCGTTTGTTTGTAGTGTGTGTGTTTATAAGTATGGATGTACCCTGAACCCGTGGGAAAACCGAGATAAAAAGTAGTCTCCTCGGTTACACGTAGCTTTTGGCATTAAATCTTCTGTCTTCTTTGTTTTCAGACCACTAACCAACTCTTAAAAAGTAACAGGCAAGAGGTACGTACCTACCTAAATGTAGAAATGACGAATTCATTGTAATTTCTAAGCTGTTTCTCGCGGCTTTTTCTGCGAATAATTAGTTTATCGCTATTCTTTTAGATAAAAACTGTCCTAAAGGACAAAAAAAGAGGATTTATAATTCCCAGGATCTCAAACTTTCTTTATGCCAAATTTCATTTAAATATGTCAAACAGTAAAAAGAAGAAGTGATGAGCTTATAGACAATAGATAGACGGTGTTTCTTACAGTTAATAATATAAGTTTATAGCTAACTTTAAGGTTTAGACGTGATAAGGTAACAAACAAACAGACTTACAAACTGTCGCATATATTATCTATCTTCTCTGTTCTTCTTCTCTCTTCTTCTCTATAAATAAAAATGAATCGCCGAAATGTATGTACGACGGCACCGAATTGGATAATTATTTTTTTGTAGTGTTCGTGAAGGTCAGGGGATGGGGGCGAAGCCGCGGGCAAGAGCTAGTATATAATATTAGTGGGAAATATGAATTTGGCAAGCAAATAGTAGTAGTCCGTTATCTTACTTTAAGGCGGATTCCATCTTGCTTCACCACTGGTAATGGCAACAGTGGAGGACTGTCTCAAATCATTTCCTTATGATATGAGTGTGTAGATATTGTAGTCGGACGAAATGATTAAGGTAAGGTATATGCAATGCAGGTGTCAAAATGCCTACCTACATATAACTACATAATAAAACACACACAACACACAATAAATACATAATATGCCAGAGTCCTGATCGGGCTTGCCAGGTGTACGGTATTCTACCGAACCCTTCGGTATTTATTTTAACACTATGTTCTGTGTTCGGTATAACAAAAATATCGAAGAAATGTGCGGTTCGGTATTTTTTTTTTTGATAATTTTTTCTCCCTAATAAACGACTTTTTTTTGCTCACTTTTCGGTATTTATTCAAAAAAGACCTGGAAACCCTGGTCCTGATTGCCTGCAGCCCATTACACACCGTCCCAAAGAAAGCCAACAAATAGATTTCCGTTCGCTAAGCCGTCCAGGATCTATTCGTTGGGTTTCGTTGGGCCGGTGCGTAGCGGGCTAGACAATACGACCTTAGGTTTGGTCGATGGCGCTCATTAAACATAAGTCTGACGGGTCTGAAATTTATACCATAAAGCATAATATCAAACATATTTTTTTCCGCAGTTGCAAGTAAGATTTCATCTTTCAATTTATTTCAAAAGCTTTACATGTTTAACTTCACGTTTATGTATGTTTGTGTGTATCTTATGTGTGTGTGCGTATGTTATAAGTATGTATCCTCGGAGCCGCGTATTAGACTTTTATTTTATGCTCTATTAAGCATGATTTCCACCAAATGGCTCGCAGTGGATTGAATCGGCAAGAATACAAACTGATGCGGCGACAGCCGAACGTCTTCCACCGAACGGTTAGCATCACATTGGATTGGAAAGAAAATGAATGGGCTTGTTCGACGTTGCCGGTTGGAGGGATCGCCCCCGCACCATCGCTAATGAATAGTGCCGCCCGGCCACGGCTACTAACGCACGCCACGACAGCTGAATGGATCCGATCGGATACGACGACAGGCGAACGGAGCCCATCGAATACGACGACAGGCGATCGGAGCCCATCGAATACGACGACAGGCGATCGGAGCCGATTGAATACGATGACAGGCGAACGGAGCCAATCGCACGTCACAGCATTCTTTCGGCCCGTCTATCCCACTTGTCCCATTGAGTTGACCCATTATGTCCCATGAGACAAGTGGCACTAATATTTTTATCCCAAAAGTCCTATTACCGTTATCACGCAGTATAGTTAATTAAGTTCGACTACTAACCAGTTTGCGATAGTCTATTAGCTACGCGATTGGGGCACTCCTTCAAGTTATATTCACTTTTTTTTATCGGATCACGAAATTCTGTACCAACTGTACTAGTAAAAAAATTACTACGACTCGTGAATCAGACTCTGAGGTTGCACGTCCCAGAAGTGGGCCGGATAGCCCTCCCAGCGGGCTGCTGGCGGTGCCAGCGGCGAGCACGGTGTCACGCAGGAGCTCGCCGCTGCCGCGCGCGCTGGCGCAGCTCAAAGCCCTGCTGGCGCTGGCGGCAGCACCTGACTGTGACCTGCTTGCGGGGTGGTGGTCAAATGTGTCCTCCGAATGTTTGCGATACTGTGAGGTGATTGATACTAAACAATCCAGTACTTATCTATAAGTTATTTGTCTGCCTTTACTTATTGTATTTATTGTAAGTTTCTCGGTGTATTGGTTTATCACTGTAATGCCGTGCAAACGTATTTTAATAATAAATTAATAAACAAATAAATGATAATTTAAACTGAAACTTAGTTATATAACTTTAGTTGTGTTAGTTTTATCTGTTTTTATTAACATTACCGCAATTATAATCCTTATAATCATTACGCACGTTTTACTAACACTTAGAATCAATCGCACAATTTCTAGGTCAAATATAACAGACATTTATAAGATGTCTTTATCAGCAATTTTTTTACCAATACTCTAACCCACTAAAAATCCACTGACGTACAGTATTTATGTTTGACCTGATAATATCTTTTAAGTAAATATATTATTTTGTAGAATAGAATAGAATAGAATTAATTTATTGAATCAGGCGTTACTTTGCGGAGGTCCATATCAATGAACTAAAATAATTTCCTTGTTATAATTTGTAATTATTTGTTAGACACACTAACAACTGGTAGCATGGTGTACGGTTGTGTCACTCTGAAGATGAGCTCTGTTTGAGTTCGAAACGCGTCAGTGTAGTGTGGTGGTGGTGATAGATGGGTTTGTGTGATTTGTGTGTGTTCTTACAGTGTGGAGGTGGAGGAACTGCATGAACACGCATATTTTGCATAAGCTTAGCTATCGTAAGGTCGCGGGTGAGCAAGGAAATTATTTTAGTTCATTAGAATAGAATTCATTTATTTGGTGTTAAAAAAGTTTGTACATGAAATCTTAATCTAAATACAACAGTAATTAACAAAACAACAATTTGTTATTTTGAATTAGTATAACTCCTACGTAGATACTACATACATATTTATACACCATACTTTGTTTTTCCTTGGTTTTTAGTATGTAAATGTTAGCTCGTTTAGCCAGAGATACAGGAATTATCCTAGTTCAGGCACAATTGTGTTAAATAGATTTTAAGTGAAATATTGCATTTTATGTTATTTTGTACCGAAATTTATTAAATACATTAATTATTACTATTTAAAAAAAAAGTGTTGTAAAAGTACTACACATTGAAACAGAGACATAGATTTTTTAAGAAACTTTAATCTGGTATAATTTTTGAGACTGTCAAAATGGACATTTTGTCATTCCACGTCATTCTAACTCGGCTTAAATAGTTTTGATATTTCTGCTTTAAGAAATAAATCAATATTTTTTTATTTGATTCAACCTCCTACCATCCTCAAAATGCAAAATGTTATTAGATTATGTTGGAAATAAAATGTTAGAAGATATACTCAATGCCAATCTGTTCAAAATGGTCCAAAAATTGATGCGTCTGGACTGTAAATGGGCACTGACTAAGGTCATCAAATTTACCAAGGACTACTAAAGTGCATCATCAACTTTCACACATTACTATAATAGATGTGGATGCAGCTTGAAGAGTTTCGAGTATAATTTAACATCTTTAAAATTTAAATAATATCTGAGTATCCACATTGTTTAATCAGTGTACAGAAAATGTTGTCAGCCTCATTTTTAAAAAAAATTGCCGCGTTTTGTCTGAGCAGCTTTCGTTGGCCAGCCTAGTCGAACTTTTTGAACTACACTGTTTGATAACGGTAATAGGACTTTTGGCATAAAAATATTACTGCCACTTGTCCCATGGAACTACTGGGACGTAATCGTCTCTGTTGTCCCATAATAGGACAACTCAATGGGACTATAGTGGCAACAAAACAGATTTTAATGTCATTGTTATTAAGTATTACAAATTTGTCACAGAAAATATCTTGCGAGGATTTCGTTATTGGCGAAATGCACGATTATTTCATTTAAACAACCGTCCACTGAACAGTTATTTTTTTTGTTGCTCCATTATTGCACAAAAAAGTTCACAGACGCGTGTCTCAAGCAGATGGCACTCGCGCTCGCACTGGTCCCAACCGGTCCGAGATATCGTGCCCCTGAGCAGTGTCTATGTGTGCGTTGCTCGAGCGCACTTTGTATGTAGATTGAAATCTGTACCTATCTGTGTCTTGTGCTAGTGTGGTAATGGGATAGACGGCTTTCGGCTACGATCGCATGTCGCGGAAGACGCTCGCGGTTAAGCTGCTGCACGCGCCTTGGTAATATTCCGTCTTCCGTCTATATTATAGACTTTAAATACTGTATACATGATTTAGTATTGTTTAAAGGTTTTAAAATTCTTTTCGATAGGTACGAGCCGTTTGTTTTACTGTTTTGATTTAGTTTAGGGTTCTTATTTATGATATCTTTACAGTTTGGAACCTTGTTGCTGTCACATTAGTTTTTTCATTAGCACATTGAATAAAGTGTTGAAACTTTAATATTAAATTGTCAGATGGCATGGCGTACAATGACAAGGTCTAAAGTGTAAAGATATATTTGACCTCGACTGTGCATTAGAGATACATAAAAACTTAAATAAAAATAATTATGCTATTTTCAGGAGGTACGTAAATTTGTTGCATTATGATTTATTATCTTTAAGGCTAAAATCTTTAGAGTGAGATTAACACAAAGTAATGACACCTTAGTGCTTCGTCTCTCCATTATAATATCTAATACCTTTTCTTTTATACATGTATATTCTTGCATATATGTATATAATTAGAA